>NW_016808928.1:1244279-1298151 GCF_001698545.2 Rhinopithecus bieti | reverse complement strand
CGGCTTTGTTTACCTACTTAAGCCTCAGCAATGGCGGGCGCCCCTCCCCCAGCCTCGCTGCTCCCTTGAGGTTAGATCACCTACAGCTGTGCTAGCAATGAGGGAGGCTCCGTGGGCGTGGCTCCCTCCCAGCCAGGTGTGGGATATAATCTCCTGGTGTGCCCCTTTGCTTAAAGCGCAGTATTAGTGTGGGAGTTACCCGATTTTCCAGGTGTTGTGTGTCTCAGTTCCCCTGGTTAGGAAAAGGGATTTCCTTCCCCCTTGCACTTCCCACGTGAGGGGATGTCTCGCCCTGCTTCAGCTCTCGCTGGTCAGGCTGCAGCAGCTGACCAGCACCGATTGTCCAGCACTTCCTAGTGAGATGAATCCAGTACCTCAGTTGAAAATGCAGAAATCACCGGTCTTCTGTGTCGCTCGCGCTGGGAGTTGGAGACTGGAGCTGTTCCTATTCGGCCATCTTGCTCCGCCCCTGACCCTCTTTTCGTGTATTTTGAATATACCCCCCAATGCTACATTGTCATAAAGTTAAGATATAATCAGAAGTCATATTTGTGTATAAATATGCATATATAATTATGTGGGGTTATCTTTTTAAAGGCCAAGACAATCCCATACTTACATGAAGGTTTGCATCTTTGCAGGCAAGTTAAGGGAAAACAGCTTTAATGGACTTGACCCTTTCCTTGGGATTAATGTGGATGCCAATCAAAAGCAAAAATAAATTTGTAGGAATTATAAGTTCCTACAGTATGTGTCTCTATAAGGATATTATATGACCCCAAGGAACCTTTGAAAGAAGATACATTTTTAGTGCATATGCCTTTAAGAAGAGAAGCCCCTCTAATTATGTCGTCTTATTGGATAAGGTAGTGGCATATCCTTCTACATTCACTACATTTTAAACTAGTCCTGAGCAGAAATTCAAGGATAAGGCTCATCAGACTTGTGTGTTTTGGGTATTTTTTCCTCCAAACAATTAATACAGATGTGCCAATCTTTCACTTTTTAAATATCATCTGAAATGTTTTTTCACTGAGTCATGTTCTTAAAGAAAGAACATTACCAGCCATAGGGGATGGAAGACATAGGTACAAGCGGCTAATACACTTGTGAAGCAACATTCTTTCTACTGTGTATTTCAAAAGTGACTATAAGAAAGCACATATTTAAAGAGGCTATTTAATGAGTTATTAAAAAAATACCATGACAGTTTTTCTGTTTTCTGTTAACCAGAATTAAGTGAAATATACGTATTATATACTGATATTTATTTAACCTATGTAATTTTATTTCAGGGGATCATAATTTACTTCTTATTATTTGTAGTTAATGCTACCATTTCAAATAGTATTTTAGAGTAGTTTGGCATTTCCAGATTCCTCCAGGAAATGTATTATCCATATACGGATACAATGTACAAGGAGTTTATAGTTCCTCCAAAATAACCCTTTTTTTTGGCATCCACATTAATCCCAAGGAAAGGATCTAGTTCACTAAAGCTGTTTGTCCCCAAGTTTTGATATTTTGCAGTTAGTAGAGTTTTGCAAATTAATGGATACTCAGAACAGTTTTTCAAGAGATGGAATATCTATATTGCTTACTACATATAAAGAGCTACATTTGTATTTGCTGAAGGAAGAAATCAGTGAAACAATGATCAATCACAGACTCACAGAGTTGAAAGTGGCCATAGAGAACATTCTGTTCAACCTTTTGCTGGAAGGTTGAAATACCTTCTAAAGGTTCTCATGGCTGGCCATGGAGCCTGAATATAGAGATAGAATCCTTTATTTCATCTTTCAGTTGAACATGAAAGAAAAAAACAAATTATTTCTCAACTCAGTCATTTATTCTCTTATTTCTTAGATGCATCCTGCTTAAAAAGTAGGGCAGAAAACAACAAAAAAGACAGCAAAAAATCTTGACAAGTAAGCGTTGTTAGTGTAAGAAAGAGCATTGCTCTCACTCATAAGTGGGAGCTGAACGATGAGAACATATGGACACATCGGGGGACAACACACACTGGGGCCTGTGGGGGGTTGGGGGGAGGGAGAGCATCAAGAAGAACAGTTGATGGGTGCTGGGCATAATACCTGAGGGATGGGCTGATCTGTGCAGCAAACCACCATGGCTTACGTTTCCCTAGGTAATACACCTGCACATCCTGCACATGTACCCCAGAACTCAAAATAAAAGTTGATGGAAAAAAAAGAACATTGCATAGTAATATAAAATACGTGTGCATGTGAGCACGAGACCATGCCCATTACTTAAACCCAGAGTTCACACTCACGACATTCTCAAATAGATGGTGTTTCTGCAGTACCTGTGTTTGTAGAGGTAAAATGCAAACCCTGATAAAATTAGAGCAAAGAAAGGAACCAGAATGGCAGCCGCCACAGAGCCACTGCTGGTGCCGTGGTAATGATTCGAAGAGTCTTGATCTGGGTTTAAGGGATCTGGAAGATAAAGGAAATATTTAATTTGTTGTTACTGTACTCTACTTAAAGAAATAAGTCTGATACATTTTATAAATGGGTATGAACTTTACAAGAAGCAGATGGAGTTATCATTTCACAGGAAACCAACTGATATTCTTTTCTAAAGATTTTAATATCCACTTAATGACCAAGACAAAAAACTGACTATTTCCTACCAATCATGGAGAATACTATGAAAGAGTCCCAACATTTAAAATGTGAGAAAGGCAAAAGGGTCACTTTACATCCTGACTTTTGTTTATAGTTATAGGTATTTTCACAAAAACTAACTGAAGACATTTATATATTTTTTCTATATTCAGAGGTCAGTAATATTTGCTGTTTTTTTCTGTCTTAAGGCCAGACTCGGCAAAATATGTCATTGAAATTATGTAACTATCCCAGTTACCCATACAAATGGCATTGAATTCTTCATATGTGAATAGGATGGTGTTATCTGATCTGCCTTTACTATAGGTAGATTATGAAATTCACATCAGCATTTAGAAATACTCAAAAAAATTATAGTTCAACGTCACAATGCAAGTTTCCATGAAGACACAAAATAATGTTAAAATACAACTTTTAAATTAATTATTTTTTCTTTTCTTTTTTTTTTTTTGAGACAGAGTCTCACCCTGTCACCCAGGCTGGAGTGCAGTGGAGCCATCTCAGCTCATGGCAACCTCCACCTCCCAGGGTTCAAGTGATTCTCCTGCCTCAGCCTTCCAAGTAGCTGGGATGACAGGTGCCCGCCACCATGCCCGGCTATTTTTTGTATTTTTAGTAGAGATGGGGCTTCACCATGTTGGCCAGACTAGTCTCGAACTCCTGACTTCAAATGATCCGCCTGCCTCGGCCTGCAAAAGTGCTGGGATTACAGGCCTAAGCCACTGCATCTGGCCTAAGATATACCTTTTATCCATTAGAAAGGAAGGCAAAGGTAAATACTTAACATATCTTGAAGGTGATAGAATCATCCATTCTATAATATACGACTATGGAGTGTCTCATTGCATGGCACTGAGAGGAAAGCATTAAAAATTCAAATCCACAAACGTTTATTAAGCAACTGTTGCCAAAGAAGAAAACAAGTTCTTGAAGAGTGTACTAACAAAATATAATTTTGAGATGGATTTGGCCTAATTGCATGGAGTCACTTAATGCAGGTGTGCAATGAATTATGATTGGCGCCATCTCAATATAACAGAATTGTTGAGAAGAAGCTGACCTGGTTTTCATATTTCCAGAATTTATAAAATGTCAAATTCAAAGAGATGTTGCTTTATTTATTGTTTTATAAACCAGAAATGCAAAAAATCAATCAAATATTAAAAATATTTAAATCACTATTTGTATCAACATTCTTTAATTTTCATATAAAAACTTTCAAATGACATTATTTGCCATTTGCTTCAATCGATGTAGGATTACGACTGCCTACAATATTAACGTCCAATAGGAACATATTTTGGAATAATGTTGGCTTTTTACAACTACATATCTTTTTGGGATCTGTTCCATCATCATGCAAAAGGAAAATGCCAGACGTCTGCTCTCTTGCAATCTGAGCACCCAGGTTATGGACGTGCAGTGAGTGAAGCCAACTGGGTGTTCCCACCCCAGGCACTGTATTGGAAGTGAGGGATGCAAAACATTCTGTGATGGTTTAAAATTTGTTCCATGACTGAAGGGGTTCTAGAACCCTGGGGAACAATGTAAGTGTGTGTGTGTGTGTGTGTGTGTGTGTGTGTGCGCACATTGAGGGTGGTTCCAGCAGCAGCAGTGGTGACAGCAGTGATGTCTGGTGACCAGGGGTGGTGCTGTCCAACAGAGAGCAGTGGTGCCCTACTCAGATGGCACCAACTTCATGGGTTGGTTGTGAAAATCATATATTAGTACTTATCTCAAGGGCTTACAACAATGCCTGGCACAGGGGGAGTGTTCACTCGGACTCATAGTCACAAAAATATAAGCTTCCTGAAGCCAGGGTTTTTGTTTTGTTTGGTTTGGTTTGGTTTGGTTAGCTTTCCTCTTGAATCCTCAGAACCTGAAATAAAAGCTAGAATACAGTATGTGCTGAATATATATTTGTGAAATTTAAAAAAAAAGCTTTGTCTTTATAGCATTTCAGCACCCAAATATGTTTTAGTTTCCATTATGTTGCCATACATTGATCTCCAAGTTTCTGTAATTCTGGGACTCTCTGCCTCATTCTTATAAATGTGTATTTTACTTACATTAACCACAGTTACTTTCTTTTACCTGAAAACAAAGCTACATACTTTTATCCATAATAGATACCAAAATTCAAATAATAAAATGCTGGAAAATCTACATGTCACAAGACACCTCACATGAAAACAAAGAACACCACATAAGAAGGTGTTTGTGAATTACATAACCAAACTTACTGTGACATTATTACATGTCTGCAGCTCCTGGTTAATTTCAGTTACTTACCCTTGTTTTAATAATCTGAAGGTTAATATACACACATAGTGCTAATTAAAATGGCATTAAGGGGTATGAAAACAAATAATATAAAGGAAAATTAAAATAATCATTCCTTGCCCTACGAGGCAGTTCCTCTTTAGAGTTGAGGGTTTTAAAAATTGTCCTTCCAACAATGTACTCTTAATATATGTGATTATTTTTCTCTTTTCTCATTTTAATAATTGGTGATATTATTTGCATGTTGCGTATGTGGCTTTTTAGACTTAACAGTATATTTCTGAGGCTCTTCCATTGGCATATATGAATCAGATTTAATTTTTTAAGGTGTGTAGTATTCTACTGATTAGACATAACAACATTTATTTAGCCAGTCTACTGTCCAGGGAAATTTAGGGTGTTTCTAGTATCTTCTATAATGCTGCAATGAAATCTTTTGCCTCTATCTACGGATTAGCAGGAGTCTACATTATATAGGACAAATCTTCAGAAGTAGAATTATTGACGAACAGAATTTGTGCCTTTTAGTGTTGCTACATCCTACCTAATTGCTCTGTAAAGAGGCACTGCAATTTCATTCAACCATTATCCTACGAAGGTCTTTACAATAACACATGGACAGCTGTGTGTGATCCCTCTGCTACCCTCCTATCCCTCCTCCTCCCGCGCCGTTTTCCCCTTTCCCTCCTCCTCCCGCTCCCTGTTTTCCCCTTTCCCTCCTCCTCCCGCGCCGTTTTCCCCTTTCCCTCCTCCTCCCGCTCCCTGTTTTCCCCTTTCCCTCCTCCTCCCGCTCCCTGTTTTCCCCTTTCCCTCCTCCTCCCGCTCCCTGTTTTCCCCTTTCCCTCCTCCTCCCGCTCCCTGTTTTCCCCTTTCCCTCCTCCTCCCGCTCCCTGTTTTCCCCTTTCCCTCCTCCTCCCGCTCCCTGTTTTCCCCTTTCCCTCCTCCTCCCGCTCCCTGTTTTCCCCTTTCCCTCCTCCTCCCGCTCCCTGTTTTCCCCTTTCCCTCCTCCTCCCGCTCCCTGTTTTCCCCTTTCCCTCCTCCTCCCGCTCCCTGTTTTCCCCTTTCCCTCCTCCTCCCGCTCCCTGTTTTCCCCTTTCCCTCCTCCTCCCGCTCCCTGTTTTCCCCTTTCCCTCCTCCTCCCGCTCCCTGTTTTCCCCTTTCCCTCCTCCTCCCGCTCCCTGTTTTCCCCTTTCCCTCCTCCTCCCGCTCCCTGTTTTCCCCTTTCCCTCCTCCTCCCGCTCCCTGTTTTCCCCTTTCCCTCCTCCTCCCGCTCCCTGTTTTCCCCTTTCCCTCCTCCTCCCGCTCCCTGTTTTCCCCTTTCCCTCCTCCTCCCGCTCCCTGTTTTCCCCTTTCCCTCCTCCTCCCGCTCCCTGTTTTCCCCTTTCCCTCCTCCTCCCGCTCCCTGTTTTCCCCTTTCCCTCCTCCTCCCGCTCCCTGTTTTCCCCTTTCCCTCCTCCTCCCGCTCCCTGTTTTCCCCTTTCCCTCCTCCTCCCGCTCCCTGTTTTCCCCTTTCCCTCCTCCTCCCGCTCCCTGTTTTCCCCTTTCCCTCCTCCTCCCGCTCCCTGTTTTCCCCTTTCCCTCCTCCTCCCGCTCCCTGTTTTCCCCTTTCCCTCCTCCTCCCGCTCCCTGTTTTCCCCTTTCCCTCCTCCTCCCGCTCCCTGTTTTCCCCTTTCCCTCCTCCTCCCGCTCCCTGTTTTCCCCTTTCCCTCCTCCTCCCGCTCCCTGTTTTCCCCTTTCCCTCCTCCTCCCGCTCCCTGTTTTCCCCTTTCCCTCCTCCTCCCGCTCCCTGTTTTCCCCTTTCCCTCCTCCTCCCGCTCCCTGTTTTCCCCTTTCCCTCCTCCTCCCGCTCCCTGTTTTCCCCTTTCCCTCCTCCTCCCGCTCCCTGTTTTCCCCTTTCCCTCCTCCTCCCGCTCCCTGTTTTCCCCTTTCCCTCCTCCTCCCGCTCCCTGTTTTCCCCTTTCCCTCCTCCTCCCGCTCCCTGTTTTCCCCTTTCCCTCCTCCTCCCGCTCCCTGTTTTCCCCTTTCCCTCCTCCTCCCGCTCCCTGTTTTCCCCTTTCCCTCCTCCTCCCGCTCCCTGTTTTCCCCTTTCCCTCCTCCTCCCGCTCCCTGTTTTCCCCTTTCCCTCCTCCTCCCGCTCCCTGTTTTCCCCTTTCCCTCCTCCTCCCGCTCCCTGTTTTCCCCTTTCCCTCCTCCTCCCGCTCCCTGTTTTCCCCTTTCCCTCCTCCTCCCGCTCCCTGTTTTCCCCTTTCCCTCCTCCTCCCGCTCCCTGTTTTCCCCTTTCCCTCCTCCTCCCGCTCCCTGTTTTCCCCTTTCCCTCCTCCTCCCGCTCCCTGTTTTCCCCTTTCCCTCCTCCTCCCGCTCCCTGTTTTCCCCTTTCCCTCCTCCTCCCGCTCCCTGTTTTCCCCTTTCCCTCCTCCTCCCGCTCCCTGTTTTCCCCTTTCCCTCCTCCTCCCGCTCCCTGTTTTCCCCTTTCCCTCCTCCTCCCGCTCCCTGTTTTCCCCTTTCCCTCCTCCTCCCGCTCCCTGTTTTCCCCTTTCCCTCCTCCTCCCGCTCCCTGTTTTCCCCTTTCCCTCCTCCTCCCGCTCCCTGTTTTCCCCTTTCCCTCCTCCTCCCGCTCCCTGTTTTCCCCTTTCCCTCCTCCTCCCGCTCCCTGTTTTCCCCTTTCCCTCCTCCTCCCGCTCCCTGTTTTCCCCTTTCCCTCCTCCTCCCGCTCCCTGTTTTCCCCTTTCCCTCCTCCTCCCGCTCCCTGTTTTCCCCTTTCCCTCCTCCTCCCGCTCCCTGTTTTCCCCTTTCCCTCCTCCTCCCGCTCCCTGTTTTCCCCTTTCCCTCCTCCTCCCGCGCCGTTTTCCCCTTTCCCTCCTCCTCCCGCTCCCTGTTTTCCCCTTTCTTTCCTCCTCCCGCTCCCTGTTTTCCCCTTTCTCTCCTCCTCCCCCTTCTTGTTTTCGCCTTTCCCTCCTCCTCCCGCTCCCTGTTTTCCCCTTTCTCTCCTCCTCCCGCTTCTTGTTTTCGCCTTTCCCTCCTCTTCCCGCTCCCTGTTTTCCCCTTTCCCTCCTCCTCACGTGCCGTTTCCCCCTTTCCCTCCTCCTCCCGCTCCCTGTTTTCCCCTTTCCCTCCTCTTCCCGCTCCGTTTTCCCCTTCTCTCTTCCTCCGGCTGCCTGTTTTCCCCTTTATCTCCTCCTCCCGCTCCGTTTTCCCCTTTCCCTCCTCCTCTCTCATCACCCTCTTTCCACGTGTTATTATTGATTCCACCACTGTTGTGCAACTGTTGCTGCTGCTACTATGGTGATAAATCAAACACAGTATTTAGGTATTTATAAATTTACATTTCTTTACTGAAGAAGGAGGGTGATAAGCTAGGTCATTCAATTTTCTAAAGCTCATTCTTGAAACAAATGCACATCCAGTCACGCAACACTTCACGTGGGGGATACATTCTGAGAAATGCTTTGTGAGGCCATTTTGCGGCTGTGTGAGCCTCAGAGTGCACTCACACACCTAGATGGTGTTGCCTACTGCACACCTAGGCTGCAGGTACAGCCAGTGGCTCCTACGTGAGTAACGCCGTGCACTATGACATTATGGCACCCATGGTGTCACCAGGTGTTAGGAATTTTTCAGCTTCTTTAGAATCTTATGTGGTCACTGGTGTGTATGAGATCTTTTGTTGACCAAAATGTCATTATGCGATGCGTGACTGTCCTATATAATTCATCCACTTAAGCTGAACACACAGTCCAAGGCTTTTTCAGTGTATTCATAGGGTGGTGCAATCATCACCACGGTCTCACTTAGAAGACTGGTGTCCTTCCAAAAGAATCTCAGTATCTCTTAGCTTTATTCTTCCTCCACCTTCATCGCAACCTTTAGCCCTAGACAACCACTAATCAATGTCCATCTCTATGGATTTGCCTGTTATGGACATTTCCTGTAATGGATTCATGCACCATTTGGCCTTTTTAATCTGGCTTCCTTCATTTAGCATGATGTTTTCAAGGTCCATCCATGTTGTAGCATTCATCAATACTTTATTCTTCTTCAGAGCTAATATTCCACTGTGTGGCTATACTACATATTGTTTATCCATTCATCCATTGATAGACATTTTAGTTGTATGAACATTTGGGTTATTATAAATAATGCTGCTCTAGGCATTCATGTACAAGTTTTGTGTGACATATATTTTCAGTTCTTTCGGCTACACATATAGGAGTGGAATTGCTGGAGCTTACAATAACAACTATTTGATGAATTGCTAGAGTGTTTTCCAGAGCAGCTGTATCATTTCATGTTTCCCCAGCAAAGCATGACAGTTCCAGTTCCTCTGCCTCCTTGCCACCCTTTGCTATTTGGCTTTCCGATCACAATCATCCTTGTGGACGTGAAGTGATATCCCAGTGTGGTTTTGATTTGCATTTCCCTAATAATGATTATAATCAACATATTTTCATGGGCTTATTGCCATTTGCATGTCTTTGGAGACATATCTATTCAAATCTTTTGTCAATTTCTTATTTAGGTTATTTGCCTCTGTATTTTTCAGCCGTAAGAGTTCTTTGTATATTCTGGATACAAATCACTTATCAGGTACACAATTTTATGTATTTTCTCTCATTCTTTGTGTGTATGCTAGGGTTGGGTCACTCAATCTTAATGGGGAAATTAATTTATTGTTGAGTTTCTTACACAAGTTTTTGCATTAAAGTTGTCTTTCAAGTTAATTTTATTTTAGTATCCACTTAATGACAATCACATTTTTTGGTTTATCTACTGACTAGAGAAAATTAGGAGGTTGTTTATTTTTATCCTAAAAAATAGATACTTGCCATCATTCTTAAATGAATGGTTGTTGCTGCAGACTTACTTAAACACAAACTTCTCTAATTAGTTGGGGGGGGGGACTTATGAGTCAAATTATTTTGTAAAGTAAATTTCTTTTTCCTGACAATAAGCTCATCATCACATGAGAATAAGAATTCCTTGTTGAAGCAAGCTGTTACTTTGTTAGATTAAAAAGAAATGGGGTAATGCAAATAAAATTAGTAATAGCAAACTGATAGTTCAGGTCAAGTTCATTGGATCAGTAAACTTAGACATCTATGCAGCATCTTGTACAGCTCACTGGGGTGTCCTTAAACAAAATTACTAGAGCGTGTGCTACATAGAGAAAGGAGGACAAATGACTCCGGGATTTGGCTTAGAGCAAGAGAAAAAACATTACCCATCATTAGTGTTGGTCTAATGCGTTTATTCTATTTCATTACCTCAAAATAATATCACCCAATTTAAAATATAATCTCAGCCATGGCCAACATTATAATGCTCTTCTATTTAATAATACTGTAGTTTGAATAGTGGAAGTAAAGTATTTTATGATTAATTACCCTTCTTTGTTTCTTTTTGCTTTTCTATAGGCTAGTAGACATTTTTTTCATTCAGCACTTTGATAAAAGTCTTACAAAATAGCTTCAACGTGGTAATCATCACAAAATTTTATACTCACATTCTTCCAAAAGGTGGCTCTGGTAGCAAAGCCTATATGGTAATTTTCTTCTTTATAAAATAATGTGTGAATAGTATCAATGCATTAGACCAACACTATGTCTGGCATATTTATTGCATTATTTCTGGCTTTGTGTTTGTCTATTTTGCTATTCAAAATACTTTTTTTCATTCAGCTGTAAAATACGTTAGTCTCCCCCATTATTTTTGTTTAGGTTTCTTTTAGAGTTATCTTTTCCATTTCTTCTTAGAAAAATCACTGGAAAGCCGAACTGATAATTTGCTTTAAAAAATATCCTAAGTGCAACTTACCTTGCCTTTCTAGCTTAAATTTTCCAAAGTCTTTTCCATGAATGTCACCTTGAAAGGTAAATCCTCCCCTTTCAAGTCCAGATGATACCTGATATATAGGCAGGAAAAGAAATAAAAAGGTATACAAAGGGATGAATAATATCTTCTTTTAATATATCTTTTAATATAACTGTTACATCTCATATTTAGATACTACTGGTTAAATATTTTATTTCTGCCACTCCTTTCGGTGACACATTTATAGTTAAAGATCAGAAACCAACACAGAAGTGAACTTCACCTAACATATGTAAATGCTCACAATCCCATTTTGATCTCGAAACTGATAGTAAATTTTACAGTATATCCATATGGTAACTACACTTTCTAAGGGAAGACAAACATATGAATTAAGAAACAATCTACATTATGTCAAACTCGCTGTGTGTCCCAGCTACTGGGCAGGGTACATCACGTGAGGCTGTCTACCCTTAAGTCAGACAGTGAATTAGAACACAAACAAATGGTTAACTTGCAAAGAAGGGTGTTAAGGGGGACGTCTTAAATCTCTCTTTATCTGGCAATGATTTCTTTTAGAACGAGCAGCATGGTTATCAAGTGGTCTTAGAAAATTTCTGGTGGTACCACTCATGATATAATGTAGCAGTAACATCCCAGACCCTGGATTTCAGGTCTTGCTCTGCCCTCAACTGCAACCACCCCTTTAAGGATGGCCAATTTATTTCTTACTTCTTAGACCTGGTTTCTTCCCTTATTAAATGAAGGAATAAAATGACCACTCTGTCAACAAGAGGGACGGCTGAGTTTTCAAGGGGCAGACACAAGACAGCTCTACTCAGAAGCCTCCAATCCGTAGCCCTCGCCTCTGCACAGAGAGATATTAGAAAGCCTGTGCTTCGTCACAGACCTTACACATGTACTTACGTAACCATCTAGTCCCCAGTTGTCATTTTCAAACTTGCTTACAAAAATATCTGCCGGACCTTTAATTTGAAAAGTCTTTAGGAGTAAGTGGGCCTCCTCCTTCTTGTAAACGCCTGTGAAAAGATCAGCAGGTCAGGCTTACCTTGGAGAAAGTTAGCAACTCAGCCCTTTCATCCATTTGACGTGGAATGTGGTACAGAGATGATAATATCATAGATAATAGAAAAATAGATAAAAGAAATTGTATTTTTATTTGTGAATTTTAGCCTCGGAGCTTCTTTGTTCCCCTGAAAATCTTCCTACATCTTTGTCTATCTTGAATAGGTATAATCCACTCCACTAAGTTCAAAACCCTTATTCCACAGAAAGAATAATTAATAACATATTTGATTTTGCTAATTAAAATCTCTCTCTAAAATACAATAAAATACTTACATCACAGAATTAATGTAAGAATGAAAAGATAATACACATACAGTGCTTAAAATACTGTTTGCCATATAAATCAAGGCTGTTTTATTAATTGTGTGATGACTTTAAAATCTCATGATGAGCACATGAGTTAAGAAAAAAAGGATTAAAAAATAAAGTTTGGAGACATGCATTATCTGTATATGAATCTCAGATTCTTGACTTAATATGGGCATAATTTTGAGCAAATCAGTTCACTTTTCTGTACTGGTTTTGTAATCTTTAAAATGATAAAATAGTACCAACCTCTCATGGCTAGGGAGAGGCTCCAATGAGTTACAGTATATGCAAAGCCAACAGAACATTAATAATTAATACTTACTAGATCACCTCTCTGTGAAAAGAGAGCAGGTCTATTTCCGCTCACACCATGCATTTAGTGAATTCTTCGGGACCTACCTGTCAACTTCAGCTCCACTTGCGAGGGTTCACTGAAGGTGGCATTCACCTTACTGCTTGTTGCATTGAACCAGTCAACAGTTAGAGTGGCGGGTTGCCTTTTCCCTAAATATTCATAATATCCCTTCCACACTGAATTGACGAAAAAGACATCTGAAGGAACTGTGGGAAGGGGGGAAACAGATGAATGTCAGCACACACACACACAATAAATTCAGACATTATTAAACATAGAAGGCATAAAACTGCTTAGTGAGCGATCACAGATGAGGGCAGTGATGAAGACAAGGGGAGCCTAGTGCATCGCTGTTCACAGCATGTGCAAAACTCAAAAGAAGCAGGTGCGAAGATTATTATGGTATGCAAGTAGACATTGTGTTTTATTATTATTATTAGAAGCCAAAGTATACCTATTTTAACAGCCCTTCCAAGGTCATGGGGTATGGTGAATTGGGACTTCTAATGTTAGTTTAGTTTTGACTGTGCTTAGTAAGAAATATGTTTACCTGACCCATGAAATCACTACTGATATTTCAATAATATTCAAGTCTACTCTTTGAAAGACTTGGAAGGCTCAGAAGAACTGATATATATCATTCGACAGCAATGCCCCGTCTTGAAAAAGCTTACATATCCCAGCACTGACTGCACTGGATATTCCAGCACCACAGGGACTTAGGAAGACAAAGCCCTTTCATTTCAGAGTCTTTATTTTGTAAGTAGAGTCAGTCTCTCTCATTCACACTCTTCTGCTCTTCTTTAATCTCTTTGTGTAAAATATTCCATAAGTAAGAAAAGACGGGCTCAATAATTTCAAATTTTTCTTTCATATATGTCTTTTAAATTCAGTAATAAAAGACAGTCTTTTAAAGCATAGAATTCATCGACAGGAAAACTTGCAAAGATTATTGAGATATTTCCTCTTGCTTTCACTGCTTAAGAAAAAAAATAAACATTTTTCATGTGTTTGTTTAAAAATGTGTATAAAATCCTGCCATTTTCACAGATAAACATGAATTGTAGTGTATAAATCCACATAATTCCCATGTTCTTCTTTGTTTTCTGCCTTATGATGTGCATGAATTATTTAATTAGACAAGATTCATGATAAGCATAATTGGTCAAAACACATTGCTTGAGTTGCTAGGTGGAAACGAAGATTCGTGTCTCCTTAACCTACTTTTTAGAAAGTCGATTTATAGTTGCAAATAATGAGGACAAAAGTATATTGTGCCTATACCTATGCTTATCTTTTCAGCCCAGTTGGCCACTTTCTTGTTTTCCTAGGCGGGCTAAACCTATAAAACTTGGCCTAGCAAGAGAAGGGTTAAAGAAGAACAGAAGATAATAGCTTCCTTTGGCCTGGAGTAGACCCCACTTTCTCATAATAATAGTGATAAGAAAATAAGTTAAAAACTCATATATCCACACAAGTATCTAACACATTTGCTTACAAATCACTGAGTTTAGACACATCTACTTAGCCATTGCCAGCACCACAGAGACCCCCATTTTAATCAGCAACTCCAAAATAACTTTATTTTCCATTACTAAAATTAATAGCCTTTGAAGTACATAAAAATGTTTTCCCTAATTAGAAGTTATATGCTCTTCTAAAGTTACTAAACCACTTGTCCAAGCATTCACTTAAGGTAATCCTGTTGAAGTTTCACAGGAATGGGCCAGGCTTGGCTGGGTAGGGTAAGATACAACCAATGTCTTAGAAGTGGCTTCTGTGTATTAAAATATGACCACGAGTCATGTGGTAGAGGTCATCTTTCCGGGTCTTTATAATTTCACTTGTTACTGGCAGCCTGCAGTATAATGCAGAAGCCACATAGCTGAGACGTACTAGAATGTACCACATTGATGAAGAATCACATTCTATTAGCACTTCCAAGAGCATAAGAAAAGGAATATTGATAATAATGTTTGCACCTACAAAAGGAGTGTATAGAGATTTCAGTATCTTAAACACAAAATAAGCAAATAAAAGAAACAAAACACACACACAACAATAATAACAAAAAGAGACTGTGCTTTCTTCCATTGAAGAAAATGTTGCCTGGATAAAAGCTTTGACTTCTGTATGTGATTTTAGGTAATATTTAAATAAAATAGTCTAGAAAGATTTAAAACATTTTATATTCTTTATTATGCAGATTGGAGAAATTTCTTTAGTCATATTGGCACATTTTTCTTTGTCTAAGAATTAAGTGTGTAACACAGCATCCTGACAATAGCATTACAAATACTCTTTCCATGTTTGATTCTAAAATAGAGCTTATGCCCCCCCAAAAAAGTGTTAAAACCTGAATAAAGAAAGTACTAGTCAAGTGACCTTATATATTTACAAGGGATTTCTCTTTCTGATAAAACAACAACAACTAAAAAATACCCAACTTAAATTAATATAATTTGGGATTAATTTTGTTATTTAAATATAATTTAAATTTAAAACACAGAACACGCCAGATGATTTTGTATAGTGAAAACCTTCCTCGGGAAATAGGACAAAACACAGATAGAACATGCCAGATGATTTTGTATAGTGAAAACTTTCCTCGGGAAATAGGACTGCATTTTTGCAATTTGCTACATAATGCATTTGGCAAAAGGCACCACATACAACAAAAAACTATAATTAACATCTTAGAAGGCAAAGGATGCCTGAATGAATGGAGATACTTGGAAAAAATCGGGCTCCATATTTGAACTGTTTGCATTAACAACTTACGCTGTAAAAATGCCTCATTGATATGAGCTTCCTCATTTGGAGGAAAAAAATCGCAACCCTCTTTATAAGGCTCTCCATTATACCACATGGAATGATCAGTGTTTTCATTTCTCCCTGCCAAACGCCGAAGGCACGTTTGAATGGAACAGTGTGTGATAACACCAAAGGTTTTCTTTTTAAGTGAAGTAATGTTATTTCATTAACAAACCATTGTTGTGAAATAAACAGAATTCCATGTAGGCTTAGTGTTTTAAATAACTGAAACATTAACTTTGTCATGGACTAACGGATTCGGAAATTTAAATGTTGAGAATTGTTTCACTGTGCAGAGTAGAGAACAAATCACTTTATTTGATTGAAATCTATAACTGTTCTGGTATACAAACCTGGAGTTTTAGTAACTGTTTCATTAACTTCTCTCACTCCTTTACCTACAAGTAAAAAGACAAATTATCATTTTTTAAAAAAACATTTTGAGTAAGTTTGAAAAAATGTCAAATTGAAGCAATTTTCCTTCTCCAGATTTTTTAAATGTACAAAATATGAATACCTATATACATATACATTTTAAACCCACGTCTTTACAGCAGAATATTCTTGGTGTTTGTGGGAAAGCAGAGTTTAAGGATGAAAAATCAATGTACATCTATCTACGCATATTTCCATTGAAAGTGCTACAACAGAGAGCCTTGCAAAGAAGGGTGGCTTCTATGACATTTCTCATATCCTCCTTGGAATACCCTGCCACATACGAAATAACCAAATAACCATGATGTTATAGTCCCTCTTGATTGTCCAATACCCTACCCAAATCAATGAATTTATACATTACTATTGAACAATTCAAAATTATTTCCATTACAGAATGTTCATTTTGGTCGATCAAGTTAGATTTAAATAATAATTTCTTAGCCTTCACAGTTTTATATCAAACTATGAATCACCATTTTAAAAGTTTTCATGCTTCTAACAGGGAAGGCCAAGGGAAACAAAAGTCTCTCTAAAATCCCTAATACGAGAACTATAAATAGGCTCCAGGAAATGAAACCTAAAGTCACTGACTTTCTCACATTCCATCATTTTTGGTTTATGCTGTTTAGACTCCATGGATTTATAAATTACATACAGGGGAGAGCCTGAAAGTTTAGCTATCATCAAAGCTGACCCAGGATGATTATTCTCACTTGTAAACACACAAATTGGTAATTAATGGATCGTTTCTATGTGAATTGCTTTTGTAATTTTACAAAGCAGAACCAAGGTCAGGGACACATAAACTTAGGTTTTACCACAAACAGCATGTGGTCTTAAAAATAACCACATATATATTCTCGGATACTTGGTGATATTTATTCATTTTCATCTCTAAGAACTACTTTTCCTGAAAATATACCGAGTATTATTTTCCTTTTAATTCAGAATGCTTTTCTTCAACCAAATAGCTTTTCTTTTTTGGCTTAAAATAATCCAGTGATTGTATTATGTACTAATTGCATACTAATTGTACTATACATCCGCTTAGCTCTGCCACCATTGCATCAAACACTGAAGATACACACGTTCATGCACACAGCTCACGCACATGAAGCAGGACTGAGGCAGGTGGCGATGCTGCAGCCTCAAGCTCTTACTTATGGGTTTCTCACATGGACACTAGCCTGATGGGCAGCCGATCCTTTCCCTTGCTCTTTGGAAAAGTATGCCACTCCTTGATCAATAACTTACTTTTACACACAGGCGACTTTCCTGTCCATTTCATGTCTGCTTTACAGGTTCTGTGCTCAGATCCACCTGCGAGGAAAAAGCCTGGATGGCAAGTGTACACTAAGGTGTAGCCGAAAGTAGGAAGATCGATGGCTCTCACATCTGCATGCGCTGGGGTTTCTGGCTGTCTGCAGGCATGAGCTGAAACAATATTAGGAAACATTGAGACTTTGTTTACTGTAAAGTCAGCACATGTGTCTAGAGAAATGAATAGACCAAAACAGTTTGGAAATTGTTATGCAGTCAGCCATACATATATATTACATATATATATGTCATGTTTTTGGTAGAGATGAAGTCTTGCTATATTGTCCAGTCTGTGCTAGAACTCCTGACCTCAAGCTATTCTCCTGTGTTGACCTCCCAAAGTACCAGGATTACAGGCATGAGCCACTACACCCATCCTAGGTATATTTATACATAGGTAATTATGCGCAAGGATTTAGAGTAGACATCATAGCTTTGAAATAAAAAAACACTTCTGCTATACTACTAAAGTAAATATGTTAAAGATCCCTAAAAGCCCAGTCTTACAAATTATACAGACTGGTGAATATTTAGATATGCCTTGATTTTGTTCTGGTGGAAACTAGCAAATTTATTATTCAATTTCATTAACAATTTTGGTAAAAATTTCATGTGTATTTAGAAACTTAATATATTATAGATACTTATTTTCTTTAAAATATAATTTAGGAATAAATGAGATTGTAACGTATACTCTGTATCTCAAACTACTCCATTCCTTATAAAGTTTGCATATATGCCATAAGGATTGGCATATTATTATAAAACAAGTTTATAAGTTTAAAATTGTACATGCAGTTGTTTTGAGTATTGTCACTATTTCACTAATGAGTAACCATAACCAGTACCTGATATTATCAAACTCCATATTGTATATAAACATATGCATATATTTATGAGTGCATGTATATACATATATATGTACATATACTATCAACATATAATTTGAGTAGTGATTTAGAGCAGAGATGCTAGTTTTAAAATAAACACACCCAAAAATCATGTCTTATATACTATTAAGATATTTTTATAACATTCTACTAATGTTTTATTTCTAATATATTAAGAATAAGACACTGTATTTCACTAAATTGAGAGTGAGTGAAATGAATAATTCACATACTACCCATCCATATATTTTTCCTAATTCTCATGATTAAGTCACAAAATAAAATGCGATCTTAAAGTATGTATTTGAATGATCAATTCATATATACTTCCTAATTATAGCGAGAATAATCTTTTAAACACTTCTACTTAGACTCTGACATATGACATTATTCAGTTGACCCTCTCTTTAGTAATTTGATGTAAATATCCTAGAAGAATAATAGCATGTACAAACACGTTTTCCCTCTAAGAATGTTCAATATAATGTTATTCACTTATCTTTGGTTTCAAGCAGTTTCTCAGACTTTACTGTGCCTTGGAATCTCCTGGAACGCTTGTTAAACTAAACTGTCCCCCTTCTCTCCTCCCCGGCTCCCTCCAGAATCTCCGGTTCAAAGTCAAGGGTGGGGCTTGAGAACTGACTTCACAGCCCAATGTCCAGCCAAATGCTTAGGCTGCCAGTTCTAGGGAACCAAACTTTGAGGACATCCAAAGTTTAGGATTGGGGAATTAAAAACAATTTCTTATTATTTCCCTTAGTGGTAAACACTT
Organism: Rhinopithecus bieti; assembly: GCF_001698545.2. Taxonomy (NCBI): domain Eukaryota; kingdom Metazoa; phylum Chordata; class Mammalia; order Primates; family Cercopithecidae; genus Rhinopithecus; species Rhinopithecus bieti. The sequence goes on along the minus strand of NW_016808928.1, from coordinate 1,279,422 downwards.
CCCAGACATTCACAACAAATAGTTTACTTCGGATTGTGGTGGAAGAAATCACACTTACGTATACATTCCGTCTGTATCCCACTCCATGTTAAATTGGCAAGGCAGGTGCGAGTCGTGGAACCTTGAATATGGTAGCCTTTTCTGCACCTGAAAAAAACCGTGCTTCCAACCTAGAGAGGAAATCCAACACTAGCTTCAGAGGCCAAGGGAATATTCGAAGTATCAACTGGTGATACTTGAAAGCACATGCCAGGGTAAAAGTATAGCAGCAATTTTTCACGTTAATGTCGAGCCATTGTCTAAATCAATGTGCACATTATAACTGCATGTTACAGTGTTACACACAATGTGGATTGCTCAATGAATAGTGTAAGATCTTTGTGAATTTTGAAAATTTAGAAGGCTGTTTGGGTAAAGAAGTTAACGCCTTTTCTGTTTCAGAGTTCTTTCTTTTTTGTTTGTAATAACTATTATTTCCTTTTTCATTTTTTTCCTGCCACTCACATTTTAAACAATTGGCATTTATTAGAAAATTACTTCTGTTAGCACTCCTAGGGGACTGGTCAATTCCTGCTCATACAGAGGCCACCAAAACTCTGTCTTTCTTACGCTTCAAACTGTACAAACTATTTACTGTTGTCTGCATGTCTGGGGCATCTTCCTCACCAGGTCTTCACAAAGCTAACCCCCACTTAATTCTCTGTACTTTGCTTAAACTGCACATCCTCTGCAGATTCTTCTCTGATCTTCCAAGAATGAATTACGTGCTGCTCAAATGCGTTTCCCCAACATCGGATGTTATCTGCGCCACTCACTACAACGTCCTGGAATTGCCTGTATATTTATTTACCTGTGTGTGTTCCTAATTTAACCAGAGGTGCCTCGAGGGGCAGATTCCTGTGATCTGTAAATATCTTTTTAGAGAATGAGCTCTGGTCCATGTGTTGAGGGGCACCAAAGATCGTCCATGCTCCTGCGTATCCGCAGCATGAGGCCAGTATGACCCATGTACAAAGGGAGAGGGAAGCAGCCCCCAGGGAAGGCGGGTTTGCACTCGTGACAGCTTGGCTTGGGACCACATTGTTTCTTTAAAGCTTGACTTACGAGGGTACATAAGTGTACCAAGTTAGAGTCCAAAGATTTGAATACCCCATGTGTTTCTTGCTCTGAGAAATTTAACCAGTTATTTCATTCCCTGTGTCTGCCTTCTCACAGGAGTAAGCCCATACCTCCCTTGTTGGGATTCTGAGAAAATAACGAGAAGTAAAATGCAAGAAAATAGTTGGTACATTGAATAGTGAGAAAGGATATCAGGAGAAAAAAAAATGCTGCTTCTAGCACTTGATACAGTGGAAGTAGGAATTTACAAAGAAAAGTGCAAATTTGATAAATGTCAAATCGATAGCTAATTTAAGATTCAATGATGGGAAAGGGTTGACTCAGTTACTCTTGATTGATTGATTGACGATTGATTTAAACTTTAGAGTCAGGGCCTCTCTCTGTTGCCCAGAGTATAGAGCACAGTGGTGCAATCATAGCTCATTGCATCCTTGACCTTCAGGGCTCAAGTGGTCTTCCTATCTGAGCCTTCTGAGTAGCTGTGACTACAGGTGCACCTTAACACACCCAGCTGATTTTTTGTATTCTTTGTAGAAATAGGGTCTTGCTATGTTGCCCACACTGTTCTCAAACTCCTAGCCTCAAGTGATTCTCCTGCCGGGGCCTCCCAAAGTGCTGGAATTACAGATGTGAGCCACTGCTCCCAGCACATTTCCTCTCTGTCAGGAATGGTGTCCATCAACTCTCCGTGCAAGCATGTTTGCAATTCCGAACAGACCTCCTGGTAAACATGCTGACATTGTCAGGAAGGCTGTGGACAACCTGTATCACTTACTGGCAGAAAGAAAATAGAGTCTCCTTCTCAATAAAAAAAAAATTTTAGCAGAATATACCAAGCCACTCTAAATTGATTATCATACACTAACCCTGGAGCTATGGGTTTCGGGGACACGCCTGGCTGGAGAATGGGAGCTAGTCATTTAAGCTGCATGATTCACATAGCCTAACACGGGGACATTTCACACTGAAATGGTTCACTTTGTGTAAGTAATGTTTCAGCATATGGTGCTAAAGAAAACAGACAAAAATCTCATCGGTTACATTAAAATATTCCTAATATTTTACATTAAAATATTCCTACTAAAGGAAGAAAAAAAAAACATTTCGGGAGAGCTGCATCTCACGGTCTCAATCATGTCCTTAAAAGATGGTGTCTGAACTCTTTATCAGTAAATCCTGCTGTTGGATAAAATCTATTATTCACATTAGTGTAACTGATTGGTTATAAGGAGGGTGAAGGATTTATCCAACCCTGTTAGTGTTATATGATAACTATATATTGCTATGTTGCTAAATATAGTCATCATCAACTTTTAATTACTATAAGTTGTACATAGGCAAGTTAAGACTTGCTCAAAGCAATGGTGATCAAAATTTTATTTTTCATAGTGAATCAGTGAGAGTGACAACCATATATAGTATTTTCCAACATTCCTTGACAATTTGGCATTCAATATTTATGTACCTGAAAGTATTTACTTGAAATTTAAGGCAATATTTGAGACATAATAGAAAACATGCTAGAGTTAGTATATTAGCTCCCTGTAAGGATTTCCACCGTAGGATGCAAAAGAGCTACAATGAAATGGCCACTGTGTGTCAGAGCGAGAAAAATGGGAATATTTTCGTGCTCATGAGGGATGGGGAAAGTGGCTGAGGAAGATGATTTTTTATTCTTAATTGATGAGATCCCTAACTTGAAGGTAGAATATATATTTAACTTTTGTTTTCAAAGTCATGCAACCAGAGAACAGTGAAGTTATGGCAGTACTTAAGATGGTTAAAACATTTTATTTCAAGCTTCATTACCTTCCACTTTTAGGTATTTCTCCAACATTCACTGAAGTGGTAATGCTCATTTTATTAAAAGTCAAATGAACATTCCAAAGTGATATTTAGTATGTTAATAATTCATAGAACTTCAAAGCTCATACAGAGAACTAATTTCACAAGTAAGTTTAGACTGCGGGGCTAACGTACATTTTCTCCTGTTTCTGTCTCTAGAATTTAATATTATTTCCCCACTATAGCCAGTCCCAAAGTAGAACCTTTTATGGGTAGCTTATCAGTGACAAGTTACCCCAATTTGAGAATTGCCATGTGAGTTTAACAAATAATAGAAGCATGCATGATTTCAAATAGAAATTAACATAACAGTTGCTATGTTAATTTCTATTTGAAATTATGCATCATTCCATTATTATCTAGTAAGATACTAGTAAGTATTATCTAGTACACACTGATTTTGACACTTGAAAACACATGTAGAAATCCCCTTTGAATGAATTTTATTCAGGTGAATATAACATGAACAAGGTATGATATAAAAAAGCACTCATATATGTTCAAGTAACAAATATATTTTATATTTCCAGAAAGAAAACATAGTAAATTCATAATGAACTACCTCATAGCCTCTGGAGCTATTCTGTATTCCAAAGTGTGGCGTACCAGGGTCTGGGCAGGTGTTATGAGCAGGATCTGAAATTTGTGATTTAAAAAGAAAACAGGGCACCAGATAGAGTTATTGTGGGAACTCTAACAGCTTTTACTGAAAGGCCTCGTGAAATAGAGAAAACTTTGTTTTGAGAAATGTGCAAGATGTTTTTCAGGAAAGTTAAAAATTAAATTGCTACTTTTATCTTCTCTTCAAGACACCTTCTTTAGATGTTAACTTTTAGACTTTAAGTAGTTCAGTATGTTCTTTTTATATAAGTACATTTTTTCCATTCTCTGGCTTTTTTTTCTATAGAAATATATTTGTTTGGTCAATGACATACTATCTTCAATAGTGATCGATCACTATCTTTTTGTTTATTAGGATTCAATTAATGGCCATCTCATTTGGTTACCCATTACATTATTCCGAATTTCTTTAATTAATTTTCCTCAACATTTCAAAATGATAAATATATTTAATGCTTCAAAATCGAAGCATATGGAAAACCAAGAGTGACATTTTTCAAAAAAGGTAGGACTTGGGTAACCCAGTGGCACTTCAGCTCTCTTCTTTGCTGCTCTACAGTTGCCAGTAGAAAAACAAAATAGATAACTTCTTAAAACTTGTTATCTAGAGCAACTAACCTACTAGGGGAAGAAAATATTTTAGTGTAGAGATAGCTACTATATGGCAATAATTTAAATCAAATGACATCAAATTTTTTCCTATAATTAGGAAAAAATGCTTCAGTGACAATATTTCTTTAATACTATCCTTATTTTATACCATTCAATTTCTTAGAAAATAATCAAGACTAATTATTACTTTTTTACTAAAAACTTGTAGAACACCCATTATTCTGCTTAGTAAATCTCAATGAACAAAATTAACACAGTGATAAAACTTGACTCTGCAGCAATAAAACAATAGCAAGACTGTCTCTCTGGCGAGGGCTGCTTTAGAGAATGTTCCTAACTGCACCTTTCCCCGAAACAATGCAATTGGCAGTTAAGGTAGACAGCAGAGACAGCCACTGAGGTCAGAGAACAAAGTCTAGTAGCTACTTTAGCAGACTTCTGACTTAAACTCCAAACATAGCTTGAATGACTTAAAAGAGGCGGCACATCAGTTTAGCTGATTAGTGTGCAATCCTATTCAGTGCACAGAATATTACCTTTACAGAAAATTATCTACGGGAACACTATCTATGTAATCACCAATGACCCAATTTCGGAATGAAATGTCCTCATCCCCCAAATACCCCCAGACATCACCAGGGCAGTATTATAATTATTACCAATGCATGCAGGTTGTACGCCGCTCCACATGCCGTCGGCTTGGCAGATTCTTCTCGAAGATCCCACGAGTATAAATGGAGATTTGCACTGGAAGAAGACTTCGGACTTATAGGTGAAACTTTTCCCACTAAGTCGCCCTTCAGCGGGGATGCCAGGGTCTCCGCAGAACACAGCTATGGAAGATAATCAGGAAGAAGTCAGCCTTCAATGTCACTGGATCAGCTTAACCAATTGAGCTTGGTAACTAGTTTCTGTTAAATCTTTAGCTTTAACTATTAAACAAGAAAAAGACTAAAAGGAGGCCAGGCACGGTGGCTCACACCTGTTATCCCAACACTTTGGGAGGTGGAGGCGGGCTTGAGCTCAGGAGTTTGAGACCAGCCTGGGCAATATGGTGAAACCTCATGTCTACAAAAAGTACAAAAATTAGCTGGGTGTGGCAGCATACGCCTGTAGTCCCAGCTACTTGGGAGGCTGAGGTGAAAGGATGGCTTGAGCCCGAGAGATTGAGGCTGCAGTGAGCTATGACTGAACCACTGCGCTCCATCCTGGGCAATAGAGTGAGGCCCTGTCTCAAAAAAGAGACTCTGCCCTTAGGCAACACAGTCTCAAGTTTGAGTTTTTGTGTATTTTAGGGCTATTACTACCCACCAGGAAGGTCCTCAGATTGTAACCTTAGGATGTGTCCTGATTATCCGTCCCTGTTGCAGACCTATAGTGGGTGGAACAAATTCTGCTGTAGAACGTACGCAGGCACTGGGGGACCTCTCCTTTCCACACCCCGCGACCTTCACAGGAGAGGATGGCAGAGTGAGAGAGCTGGTAACCGTCCCCGCAGCTGTAACTTATGCTGGAGCCCCAGCGGAAATCAGTTCCCTCCACTGTTCCATTCTGCACGGGTGGCGGCTGAGGACACAGCACGGCTGTTTTCCAAAGAACAAACAAGATCAACATTCCGGAGCTCCCGCTGCAGCTGCGATGTTCAAACGATTCACATTTTAATTTTACCTGACTTACAAATGACATCTACACAGGTTTCTTTAAAAACAAATAATAAAAGAATTGCCAAAGAAGACAGTACATCCAAATAATAAATCTTTTTTTTTAGAATATTTCTTCATTAATACAGATCAGGTATCTAAAAGCAAAGTCAAGTCAAAACATGTAACACTGTAAAAGGAAACAGGATTGAACATGATATTCTCAATAGATACAAGGCCAAGAAAGGAAGAAACATTCTTGTTTAATTTGTGTCTTTTTAGGATGGTTCCCAAGGACAACTCGAATGAGGATTTGGTCAGATGACACAAAATTTATAGGCACAGATGGTAAGAATTTTTCCGGCCATCTGTATTTTTTATTTAAAGATGGCATATAGTTTCCAAAAGACACAGTCGGTCCATCTATTTACTGAATATATTTTTTTAGAAGTGCCTACACAGTTAAAGAAGATTCTGTAAAATACCATTCACAAGTGTTTCATCACCGCCTTGGAGCCTGATGTCTACTTTACGGGGCTGAGAAGCAAGAACAGGGTTTCTAGGGAGGATTTCCCCGAGGGCGATGTCCCCACAGATCCACCTTCCCCACTACAGAAATTATACTAAAATGCACCCCAGGGGCAAAATCCAAAACCACTGTCTAAAATCCTCCTTCTCCAAAGATATAAAAGCTTCCCTAATTTTGGAAATGAATGGAAGTTTCCAAGTGACCCTGTAGGCAGCAGACGGCATTACAAGAGAATAACCACCAGCATTTTGCGTGTTCAGGCTCATGCCTTCTCATGTGAGAGAGACATGCCAACACAAGCAAATCACACTTGCACACCCAAAAGTTGGAAATGGGTCCTCCTCTCACCACTCCACCTTCTACTGATCTGTTCACTCTTTCAACGAATCCTTCCTGAGACCCCAGATCGAGGGCTGGGGAAAGGCACACTCTGGCCCAAGGGAATGTTCAGGGGGAGGCCCCAGTTGGGAGAGACCTGAGCTACATGGGAGAATGGGAGGAGACAAGTTCCAGGAGGGACACAGAGAGAAAGGTTCCATCTGGTAGGGCCTTGCTGGCCATGACATTGTTATAAACACAACGGGTACCAGAGAGAGGATAAACATCCACAAAACCATGCATGAAGTGTTATTTTATTGGCCATTTCCATCATGACCATTTGACCTGAACACTGCCAACACCACTTAGTGCATTTCACTAAACATTCATTTAGGCTCTGCCGTATAACAGGTGTAGTATTAAGAGTTACGATACAAAGAAGGGAAGGCAATGAGATCCTTTGACTCTACTGGGAGAGGAAAGCAGGATGGCCCAAAAACACGCCCATGTCAGAAGAGAGAGAAAGCAATATTTTTGAGCATCCAGGTCACATTTAAGCCTCTGTCACATTTAACCATCTGTCTTGCAGAGCCTGCAGAAGATGATACCTTCTCCGTTAAGCTACTGAGTGTTCTAGCTCTCCCTCTCTCAGTATTTCATTTGTTCCTAGTCTAATAAAGAGGAGAATGCCACCCTCTTATGTTTGACCACTGACAGCTTTCAAGCCCCTCTCTCCCCCTCTTCTTGTCCTTCCTCTTCACCAGCCGATAAGAAAGTCTGGATAGTTCTTCTTTGCTTCTGGTCAATAAACCATCACCATACAAATCCCTGGCCCTTGCACAGCCCTCACTCAGCCCTACTCCCTGGTCACTGTAAGAGCCCAGCCCGCTTGCTCACTCTGCTTTGCTGAAGCCATCTTGATGGGCTTGAGCCTGTCTTGATTCGCCAGACGGTCCAGTCACATAAGATGGTCCAGTCACATAAAGAGGTTTATTAAACCTCTTCCTGCCTTGTCGATGTCATCTTCAGTCTCAGCAACCAAACCCCATGAAACATCACAGTGCTAATACTCTCTACCAGTACTTTGCCATTACCAGGTGATTGGTTTGTCTCTCCAACCTGCCTCTAAATTCCTACAATTAGATTCGCCATGCCATGAACACCTCACTCAGCCAGGGTCACAGGTTTACCCAGGACAGCAAAGCACTGGGGTTCACACACAGACTCTAGGGTGGCAGGACCATCACTGAACCCTGACATCTCCAGTTCCTGGTCTGTGATCCTAAGCCTTTTCCTCGACCTCTCTGTGAGTTCATTTTTCCATCTGTAAAACTGAGATTAATGTATTATAAAATAAAGTGACTTAATAGTTGCAAATTGGTGTTTAAGAATTCCTAGCCCCTAGAAGGGCTACATAAATGCTTGCAAAATTAAACAAAGCACAATTCAATAAAGACTTCTACACATATCTGTAAAATCCAAAGAGTCACAACACAAACCTTTGCAGACGGGTTTGCTCTGATTCCATGTGCCGTCTTTGGTACAGCGAATAGTGGCGGATGTGACCGGTTCCATGAGATAGCCAGGGTTACACTGATAGCTCACAGTCTGGTTGAAGGTGAAGTCGGTCCCGAACTGGATGCCATTTGCTAGTGTGCCTGGATCCCCACAACTTATAACTAATAAACAGGTAGCGGGAAAGAATCAGAGAAATTCATGTATCATGAAAGGAATTAGTCACCCTTTCTAGTCAAGATACTCTCTTTGAACTGCTATTCAAAGCGGTTAAGCAGTGAATTAATAAAGCAATACTACCCTCTGTTTGATGATTTCACTGACCTGCTGTCAGAAGGAACACTTGTATTTTGAGAATCACTGATTTCTATTCTGTTGGCAGCTGGCTGTCAGATGCTGCCTTCCACCCCTTGACTAGCCCCTAATTAGGCATGGTGTATAATCAGAAAGATGAAGCCTGCAGTCAGAGAACCAAAGACATTTCTTCTTTCTCTGCAGACCCAGTGGTCTGCAGACGACAAAGTCTTGACTTTTTTTTGGTCTCAATTTTACAATGTTCGACCCAACTGGCCTTTTAAAGGAGCTTCAGCCATACAAAAAAGTGGAAAAAATCTTAAAGTACCTAAGAAATAGAGTCACAATATCACACATTAGTTTTCCTTTTTTTCCTCTATGAATTAAAAATAAAAAAACAGTATAACACCTTAAAGTCAGTTTTGCTTTTCCCCCGCAATGGAGTGAATTTCACAGTAATGAGTCTACCACGATGTCTGGTTACTCACTTGTGCAGTCGGGAGCAGTGCCTGTCCAGGTCCCATTGGCTGTGCAGTGCCGCGTCATGAGCCCTGAAGTCTTGTAGCCTTCCCAGCAGGCATAGATGACCGAGCTGGAGAACAGAATGCCATCACTACTGACGATCATTCCGTTGGTGGGTGTGCCAGGGTTGCCACAGGACACAGCTGTTAGGCAGACAAGAACAACAACACACACAGCGAGTGACCCAGGATGAAAATGGCAAACAGGAGACCAATGGGGATCAATGCAATAGACTACACATTTATTACAAACCCACAGCACATAATCCTAGGGAAGTTCCTTAACATATGTCTTACTATGGCTCACATGTTTATTTTATTGATTAGCTACAAATATAAAAATAACCTTTCAATTCATCTTTTCTAAAGTGAATTATTTCTAAACAAATTAAAACACGAGTTAAAGCACCAAAAGTTCAAGGCCTTGTTATTCAGGGATTGAATGCTTTTAATAGCCTTGCTATTTGAGGATTGAATGTTTTTAATGTCATGACAGAATTGTTCTGATTTTCAAAAAAGAATATCTACGATATTAGCAACACAGAAGCATCTTCCTTTATGTAATCACTGTGTTTTTAAAATCTAGGCAATTCAGGTCCTATTTTACATCTCCAGGAGAATTCACTTTGGAAAATAAAGAATGCCTCGGAAATATGAATGGCTGCACTTGAACTGCTTTGTAAAATGATGTCCTCAATATTACCAGATCTAATAGTAGCTGCGTTAATTGGCTTTGACATGATTCAACTTTACATTTCTCTCAAAAGGCTTCTAATGCCACATACAGGCAATAAGACCTCAATTAACGATGGTCAGTGCAACAGGTCTACACTCTGTGACTATTTTTTATGCTCTTTTGGTCCGTAAACAAAAGCAACCTTGGCTGCTGCTGGGTATCCTTCAGGGTGAACATTTCAATCTATAATTTTTTTTGCCTTTTTTAGTGGAGCCTATTTACCAGAAAGGTTGCTACATTTTCTCCTTAGCACTGTCGCAATAATATACAATAGGCAGGTAAATAAAGGATGTGACCCTTGGCTGGTTTTAATAACAAGAATATATATCATGAGACTGCCTCTGAGCTGATAAAAATATTTAAAAACACTTTTGCACATTTAATTGGGCCTGGAGAACAAAGATATATTTTTCTTAAAAAACATGGAAGAAAACACCCTGCAAAATTTGCTTGGCACAGAGAAGTCACTGTACTGGGAGTCGAGGGACTACCCTTCTTACTACATAGAAAGAATGCACTTGTGCTCAGGTTGAACTGGATCTTGTTTGAAAAAATAATACAAAGTGCACATGCTGGTGCTTCCTGGTCCTGTGCCAATGGCAGATGGAAGTATTCAATCACGGCCCTCTTCTCTGATTGCTCATGGTGTGACTTCCAACCCTTTCTAACACAGATCTATTAGTAGTTTCCTGGTTGGCATATGAATTGGGATATATTTACCAATCCAGAAGTACAGAATATTTAAGGCTCTCTAAAACTTGAAAGTTCTATGATAACTGTATTATATATTAAAATTTCATATTGCAATAATTAAGGGTTGGACTATCCAACATATATATATTGTTCATTCAACAAACATATATTCATCACTTACTGTGCAACAGGTACTGTGTAGATGTGCTTACGGAAAGCCTGTCACAGAAAGGGATTGCGTTTGGTCCAATTCATAGTTTAACAAACCAAAAGAGGACACTGATGCTATTGTTACATTGTATTCTAATTACATTTGCTATTCAATTGTATGTCCAAATCTTCAAATGCCACCTATGTAGAACCAATACTCAAATGAATCAAATAACTGATGAAAAATACTCAATTTGGTTTGTAAGCAATCTAAAGTGTTAGTTAGTTTGCTAATATTGTCAATGAATGAGTACTATCATCATGCTGTCCTAATATTGGGGAAGTCTCCTCAAATATTGTACTGTGTAAAGTAAAATTCATGATGAGTTTTTTTCTTTCTGTTTTCTGGCTGACAAAACCACTTTCACTCATGGTTATAACTACGAAAATGACTAGAAGGCAATGTCAACATATCTGCTTTTATATCAATGCAATTATGTAAAATTATAAGAGAGGATTAAGACTAAAACAATAGATTAAATTTCAAGGAGACAAAAGAAAATAAATTAGAAGAGGAAAATAAACTGGAAGAAGAACCATAAATTAACCTGCAAGTTTAAACTTTGCCATATTTTTCTCTTTCCTGAGTTTATTTTCTTTTGAAATATACTTTATAAAAAGTACGTTTTGTTAATAGTGAACTTCTTCGCTAAAACATTAATTTCTTTAACTCAATATATAATAAATAAGCTTATTTTAAATATACTTTTTTTTTTTTTTACAATAAATATAATAGTACTGTTCATTTTACATGAGAAAAAATTGCTGTTAAATTGAGTTAAATAGATGTGAATATTTGCTCATGCAAGTTAAATAAACCTGAGCAATCAATTTAAATTCCTTAGATGTAGTGCCTTTAACCATAAAATGAGTATTATAAAAATGCTTATTCCCGGCTGTTACAAAATTACCCACGCTATATATAAAATGCCTAGTGTGAGATCTGATGTATTAGTGGTCATGAGTTAGCTTGTAGCTTATGCTATTGTTATTTTCATCATCACCACTTTCTTACTTCTTGAGTAAAATGTAGCTTTATCATAATTTCATCTGAAAGAGAATTAAGAGTTTCCTAATACAGCTTAAACTAAATATTTTAGTGTATAATGTAACTTCACGAGATAGATCCATTTTGAAATGTTAAGTTTGAACCTATGATTAAAAGACTAGATGGCTAACAAAAGCAAATTTGACTTAATGTGAAGGAAATATATCTGCAATATAAATTCTTTGAGCTGAAGAATTTTAAAAGATGTTTCATTTTGAATTACAATTTCCTCCTCCTTTTACAATGTATTCTATTTATCTAACTTTTGTATCTAACTTTTGACAGGTTTAGAGGACATAATTTCATCAGGTTTGAAATAATCTTAACTAGGGGATTAGTCAAGTCATAGCTAGTCATAGAAGCTACGCTTCCTGGACATGCAACCACTGGTTACATCCTTCTTCATTGACAGTAACTCACACTTCAGTGATTTGGACCTATGATAACAAACAAGGAACAAAATGAAAAGCTACAGATTCTCCAAAATGTATTTCAAATTTTTGCTGGTGTGTGTGTGTGCTCAGTCACTGATTTTATGATTTTTATACATAATTTGTTGCCTTATTGGGTGTAACATATATTGCAGTGGGCTTATTCAGCTTCCCATGATGTCTGTATCATATAATGCAGTTTTAGAAGCAGTCAATTTTGTGGAGCATGGCATATTTGAGAAATATTTTCAGCACTGCAACATTTTATAACTTATTTGTGTATGCAGCTTTTAAGGGCTAAGTTTCCAATTTTTTTCATAGAAGTATAAATTTCTAACTTTAGAAAGCAAAATACAATTTTAAAAATACTTCGCACTGCCTGAGTTAGATGCATTGGGAAGTGAAACACAATTAAGCTCTCATTCAAATAAATTGACTGATGTGTGCTTTGCTGGACTAGAACTCATAGTGTGTCTTCATAGCCCCAAAGAGGGGAGATTTCTAAGGAAAGACATTGCTCACCCTCAACTGTCATAATTTTGTTCATCTTTTAAGATTTCAAAACTGAAATGCTGGAGGTAAACATGATATCAAATATGCAGTCTCAGGTGAATGGTCGTCTTTGATAGAATATTTTATATTCCACTTTCTGGGAGTGTCAGAGTCTCTGCTCTTCAGACACCAAGTTCAGCCTGCAAACCAGGGTTTAGGCTCAATGATTGCATTGAGTATTCTTGAAAACAGAAGGACAGTTCTGGTTTTCATCAGCATCACATTCTATCTATAAAGTCTGAATAATTATTCCAGCATTCACTTATTGACATCCAGCCCTCTTTGTAACTACTGAGGAAATATTTTACATCTCAATTAAAATACTACCGATGATTGATCCTTCAGCCTCTCTGTTCTCAAACAAAGGAGAATTAAGACCCAGAACCAAGACGTTGTGATCACTACAAAGAATCAGGTCTAAAGACAAAATGTCACAAGTCACAAACCATGGTGCTTTTCAAAAGTCCTGAATGATAAATGCTACAGATACGTGAAGCTACTGTTAAGTGTGATTTAATAGAAACGTTGAAATGTTACTATGGAAATTGTTTTAATTCATTGGCAACATTTGTGTAACACCACACTTTGTTATAATTACAGGATTAAACAAACTTCACAAAAATATCATAAGCCACTCTTATACACCTTTTAGTCAGATTCACCAACTGTTTACATTTTGCTCACTTTCTCTCTCTCTCTCTCTAAATATGTATTTTCTAAAGCATTTGAGTGTAAGTTACAGACATGATGACTCTTTAGAGTTAAATATATCAGTATATATTTCCTAAGAACAAAGGCATTCTCTTACGTAACCGTAATATTAAAAGCATGAAATGTAACTTTGATGCAGTGTTGTCTCATACACATCCATCATCTAATTTACTTCAAGCTCTTGAACATATTTTTAATAGTCGCCTTAAGGTCCTGTGTTAGTTCACCACCTAGATCATCTCAGGGTCAGATTCTACTATTTCAGTAACGCCTCTCATAACTCTGTTTTGCTCAGTGTAGGACCTAATCCAAAACCACACATTGCATGTATCAAGTCTCTTACATCTGAAAGAAGCGCTCAGAATGTGTCTTTTCTGAACTTGACGTTTCTTCATGAGCACAGGCAAGCGGATTTGTTGCATGCCCCTAGGGTTTTGGGGGTTTTTATTGCTGCTGCTTCAGGACTGGATTCAGGTTATGCATTTCAGTGGCAATACCAAAGACATGACAATGTCTCTTTTCAGTGCCTCATATCAGGAAGCATAGAAGATCTCCTTGTTAAAATATTGGTGATAATGGTTTATTCCATAGGATTGCTTACCTAAAGTACTATATGATAGAGCAGAAAACAGTCTGGTTTTTTCTCTGGTGAGAAAACCGCCCTCATGTGCAAATTTTAATACTGAAATCTCTACAAGATGAGAGGGAACTGAAAAAATTTGCATTTGATTAAAAAATGTATATCAATTTATAGTGTCATACTTTAGTCAATAACAAAAGTATGATCCTGCAATTCATGACTACGGGTAACCATTTCTCACTACTAATCAGTGGTATTTGACCTAAGACAGCTTTTGTAGGGCCTAGTCTTAAGATTTACACTACTTTGATTGTGAAGAGGCAATTTGGAGTAAAAAATTATCTTGGATTATCATGTTTGTTTGCACATATGTGCATGCCTATATTATATGCATATATACACATATATAGTCGAAAATAGTCTTTGAGAATAAATATATACACTATGCATGGACAAATATATAAATATGCAAATATATGCACAATTGTTCATATATTCATATGTAGCATTATTTTGTATATGAAATTAATGCTACATAGGATAATATAGATAGATCATATACATATTTTATTTCTATTTATCTATGTAGTATGTATAATACAATAAAGGCAGAAGTGGAGACAGGATAGTCAAGTACAAAAAATGAAGATTAAGGAAACGAGTTAATTTCTCATAATGATAGTGTGTATGTGAGCTTACTCAAGTTGGTCAAGTTATATGGAAAGTGTTTCATACATACAAAAATACATATGGAATTAATTTGTATAAACTTTTTAGACTCAAAATGTAATTGAGAAGTTTGCTTGTGAAGAATTCCTAACATTTACAGTCCTATCTGTCTGAATTCTAAATCGGGTTTTGAACACTGAATACATGGTTACCATCACCTCTCAGTTCACATTGCTTGAGGCTTCATTTCTGATACACAGTGCGGTGTCTATAACGTGTCCGTGGCAATTCTTACTGTCATTACTGGAGCATACCACCACTTCCTATGATGCCTCTCAAACATTAGAATCAAGTAGACCCACTCCAAAATAGTTCATAGAATATAACCCCAGATTCCTGTGAAATAGAGTGCTCCACACATGGACCACCAATAGATTGGAAATGACGTATGAATGAAGCCTGCTTCCAGCCTGCAGAAATTCCCATCAGTGATCTGCATTGGTCCTACTTGCTGCTCTGGAACCCCACTCACTCACCGCCAGGATCTAGAAAATGCTGACAACACCACATCCAGATTACCACTGGGAGAAGATTAGAAGCTTTCGTGGTATAAACTTTCAAAAACAAGCATCTGTGTGATGGGACCTGTGGACACTCGGAATACCTTCACGCACCCAGTCATGATTTCTGATGATGCTTTCACAAATACTGGCGGGGGAAAGATTTAACTGTATCAATAGTAGAAATCCCTATAATTTTTGTAGAATTTTGCCAGGCATTTTAGAATGAGTTGTGTGGTTTTAACTTTCAAGGTAGACCTTAAGGCTTGTGGCTACTCACCCTCGCACACTGGCTGCAGTCCTGACCATGACCCATTGAGCAAGCATGTGCGTTCAGGGGAGCCCCTCAGCTGGTGCCCCATTTCACAGGAGAAGCGGAGAAGACTCTTTGTCTTAAATTCATCCCCAAGCCGAGACCCATGTGCTGGGGTCCCTGGATCACCACAGAATCCAGGATTATTTCCTATTGAAAATAAACACATACGGCAATGCATAATTGTGTTAGACTTGTTTTAAGCAGAGCTGTTACATTTACAGATAATGAAAAGTTGTTGAAATTTGTATTTGACATGAGTTATGGTTACATAACATTCTGGCAATCTTGTAAGAAATAATTTCTTTGTGATAGCCCTAAAAATGAAAGAATTTAGGATGTTGCTCCTGTGCTACTAAATTCACAATAGCCTATTCAAATATGGTTGTGCGAATAAATGACATTTCCTTTGGAAGAAGGAAAATGCTGGAAATGGTAAATGCATCAAGTCTTCACTGAAAAGGTAGGTACAGAGAGCAAAAGGAAAACGGGGCTTTAGGTAAACTGGGAATGTAAAAAAAAAAAAGGCAAATGAGAGGTTTAATTCTTCAGAATTGTATCCAGAGAGTTGCTGGTTCGCTGAATTTTAATTGTTTAAGAAACATTCATGAAAAAAATAAAGATAATTTTTTTTCAAAGAGGACCCATGTGGTTAATGATGATAGAGGTGGGGAAAATTAAACACATAAAAAAGAATAAAGAGCAAACAGGGACACACGGAGGCAGGACTGGCCAGCTTCCTCACAAATAACATCCAGACACTCCCGAGAATCCTGGAGGAGAGCATTTAAAGTGATGGTGTCTAACAACTATGGTGAAGATGAAGACAATATCTATAAGAGTCGTATTTGGCTAGAAATGGAATGATAATCATTTCAAAGAGATGCATAATTATACGGCATTTCCAATAACTGTAAATCATCGTTATCTGAAATCATTATTGGAAAGGTTATTTGACGCCTGTAATTCTGTCATTTCACCTGTAGGCCCCTTACCTGTGCAGTGGGGCAGTGCCCCGCTCCAGTGACTATCTTCCTGGCACACTCTCGTGTCATTGCCTATGAGACTCTGGCTCCCTCTGCATGAGTAGCGCACGATGGCGCCGTATGTAAACAGCTCTCCAGTTAGGACGGCATTGGCAGGGACCCCTGGGTGTCCGCAGGATATAGCTTAAGTAAAAAGATAAAATAAAACAAGTGAGTACATCCTTCCAGTTAAACCACTTCGTATTGGCAGATCTCCCATAGAGACACCCATATCAACAACATCCATTGAAGAAAAACACCTACATATTCTGGTATAGGAGACACCCATATCGACAACATCTATTAAAGAAAAACACCTACATATTCTGGTATAGCCCTACAGTTCCCTTATGTAATTTGTGACGCATACCAATTTTCAGATGACGCTTCCCCCCCTAATTTATTTACTGAAAAGGAGAGGTTCTGTTGATGATGTTTTTGTTTTGTTTTGTTATGGTAGCTTTGCTTACGGTGGAAACTGACGTGGATTTTCAAGGAGATAGCCATACTGCCTACATTTTTCCATCGACCCTTAACTATATTCCAAATGAACAGTATTATAGGAAATTTGAGAAAGTAACACGGGTCCATTAAAACTATTTCCACAATTTTTTCAGTTAATATGACAATCATATGCTTTGCTTGGCGACATGATTTTGTCAAATCTGCTTAATCTTCAAGTTCACATGTCTAAGAAAACCATTCTAACCATTTCTCTTTGAATATGGGGCAGTCTAAGATGGATAAGTAAAATGATAATGCTCAATTATTGATTAATGTATTCCTCAAATTGTTCTGTAAAATCATCTCAGTATTTCCATTCATTTCCTTACAATTATACCAAATCAGGCCCAAACTCTATTTATAGATATCCTTCAAAAAGGCAAATTCTGTAATCCAGATTAATATGGGACAGTGAAGATTTATTTTTCCTTTACTGTACAGTATCAAATGAGGGCTAGCAATGGACAAGTTTTTATCTGTATGCAAAAAGAACTAACTGAATTGAGACTACCAAGGAATCACTCCAAGGTGACCATTTCAGTATCCTAGAGGAATTCCACGTGGTAACGAGACACCCAGAAGGGTTATCAGCCAGAGGGGAAGAGTTGAATGCCTGGAAGCCACCACCATCCCCCAGTCACATCAGCCCTCACTTTCTGTCTTGCATGGACACTGATTCACTGGAGAACTAGATTTTATCCACATGGAGTCCTTAAAAGAAGCCAGTTAGACCTGAAACAGTGAAATGCTGGATCAATGACCACTTCCAGTTGAAATGAAATTTATATTTTATTTAAATGTTCACCTTCAGTGAAACAGTATCACAGCAAAATCAGACGCAGAGCTCAGCTGCTCTAGAGCATGGAAAAGCAAAGGCTCCCCCGAGCAAAGTCACAGCAATTCCAGTTGTTCATGACACCAAGCCGAGGGAAGTGGCCAGCTAGGAGAAGGAGAGCCAGCTCAACCCCAGCTCCTGAAGATGTGAAGCACATCAGCATCGGTACGAAAACAAATGGAAGTCTCACACACGCCAGGGGAGACATGAAAGAAATGTTCTGGGAAAGACAAAAACAGAACTAAACCAATTTCTATGAAAATTCCCATGTGTGAAGGCAAAAGGAAGACGAGAACGCAGACATAATTTGATGAAGATCGTAACACATTTATAGATGCAATTTTGTTACATAAGGCTGAGAATTGTTTTGAAAGTTATCACTGCCTTTCTCCACAGAAATTAATTGTATTGTTAACATGAGAATTTGAGATGAGTTTCTGTGTAGATTAGAGGAATGTGAGGGAAACTCACTTGGAGAAAAAAAAAATCTTCAATACTAACCCATTCTCAAAATACACTTCACAATGCTATAACTGAAAAGGCAAGAGGCATTATCATCTTTAGTATGTGTGTGGTAGACCCGACTGATAATGTCATTGCCATTTCCTTCCTCGTTTGTATTTTTTTTTTTTGTTTTTTAGAGATGGGGCCTTGCTTGTTGGCCAGGCTGGAGTGCAGTGATGCAATCATAACTCCTGGTCTCAAGTGATCTTCCTTCCTCAGCCTCCCAATGTGCTGGGACTATAGGCATGTGCCACCATGTCCCACTAGTTTTTACTTTTTTTATTTTTTGTAGAGATGGAGTCTGGCTAGGTTGTCCAAGTTGATCTAGAACTCCTGGCCTCAAGAGATCCACCTTCCTTGGCCTCCCAAAGTGCTGGGATTACAGGAGTGAGTCACTGTACCTGGCCTCCACTTTCTTTATGGATGCAAAATGCCTAGGACAAAGATCAGATTTTGATTTTAAGGATTGCTTTGTTTCTAATTTCAAAAAGAATAAAGAGAGTAACAACTTTTCCTAAATCTTCAGACTATGATCTTAAAACACGATTCTCTTTAACAGCCACTCTGATTTTTCAAATGAAAAGAAAATAAGACTTTGGCTATTTGGTTACAATGATGTATTTTTGCTTATCTTCATGGTCTATAATACACTGATAATAAGCTTTAAAGAGGGGCCAGAGGGATCATCTATAATTTTCTCTGCCCAGAAGAGCACATCCATTTTCTGGAGCCATATCCCTTCCCCTGATTTAAGGACTCAATTCACAAGCCAAGTACTAGCAGGATATGAGTTTAAAAAAAAAAAAAAAAAAAAAGAAAAAAAGATTTAACAACTTTATTCATTTATTTATTTTTTATTTTATTGTAAGTTCTGGGATGCATGTGCAGGATGTGCAGGTTTGTTATGTAGGGAAACGTGTGCGATGGTGGTTGGCTGCACCTACGAATCCATCACCTAAGTATTAAGCCCCGCGTGCATTAGCTATGTATCCTGATGCTCTCCCTCCACCGCCCCCTACAGGCCCCAGTGAGTGTTGTTCCCCTCCTGTGTCCATGTGATCTCATTGTTCAGCTCCTACTTGTAAGTGAGAATTTGTGGTGTTTGGTTTTCTGTTTCTGCATTAGTTTGCAGAGGATAAGCTTCCAAGCTCCATCCATGTCCCTGCAAAGGACATAATCTCATTCTTTTTTATGGCTGCATCATATTCCATGGTGTGCATGTACCACATTTTCTTTATTCAGTGTTTTACTGACGGGCACTTGGGTTGATTCCATGTCGTGTTATTGTGAATAGTGCTGCAGTGAACGTACGCATGCACATATCATGGGATCTAATTAAACTCAGGAGCTTCTGCACAGAAAAGAAAAACTATCATCAGAGTGAACAGAGAACCTACAGAATTATCATCAGAGTCAACAGACAACCAACAGAATGGGTGACAACTGTGCAATCCATCCATCTGACAAAGGTCTAATGTCCAGAATCTACAAGGAACTTAAACAAATTTACAAGAAAAAAACAACCCCACTAAAAAGTGGGTAAAGGACATGAACAGACACTTCTCAAAAGAAGACATTTCTGTGGCCAATAAACAATATGAAAAAAAGCTCAACATCACTGATCATTAGAGAAATGCAAATCAAAACTACAAAGAGATACCATCTCATGCCAGTTAGATGGGCTATCATTAAGTCAAGAAACAACAGATGCTGGTGAGGCTGTGGAGAAATAGGAATGCTTTTACACTGTTGGTGGGAATGTAAATTAGTGGAACCATTTTGGAAGACAGTGTAGTGATTCCTCAAAGACCTAGAATAAGAAAAACCATTTGACCCAGCATTCCCACTACTTGGTATATACCCCAAGGATAGGAGGCTTTTATTGTAGTCACCTTGGACTGTACCAGGAATGCTCACAAAACCCAATCAGGTCTCACAGCACTCCCCGCTTTGGCTGTAGATGCCAGGTCAACAGACAGAAACTCCACACCAGAGCCCTTTGCCCACCTAAGCTGAGCGAGAGTAAGGTTGGCAGATGCCTGGTGGGGAGGTGCGGGAGGTCCTGGTCGCCATGTCTAAGCGGTGTGGGCCAGGCCTACCTGGTAGGCTGAGCCTGAAGGCAAGCCGTGAGAAAAAGATAAAGGCATCATTGTCCAAGTGGTATCCAATTACCTGTGTCATTTCTCCTGAGCATACCAGTGTCCCCCAACCCCTTGAATTTGCTTAAGTTGTATTTGGTGATTTCTGGCCACTCTATCTACAGCTATCATACAAACTCCTACAATTGGTGATGGGAGAGAGCAGAGGGAATTAAAATTCAGTGCCTTTAAAATATACTTGCAGAATTTTCTGCTGATGCTGTCCTTACAGGGGTCTGAGCACAGAAATCGGGAATAACCCTGACTTACCCAAACACTTGGGCAGAGACCGGTCCCATAAGCCATTTGCCATACAGGTCAAGGCTGAAGATCCCAGCAAGTAAAATCCCTTCTTGCAATGGTACAGGACACTCATTCCATACTCAAAACTCTCAGGGAGGTTCTGTTGCCCGTGACGAATGGCATTTTCCACAAAGCCTGGATCGGAACAGTTCACCACTAGAAAATAAAACATTTCAGACACCATTTAGAAATAGCTAGAAATAACAGACAAAACAGATCAGAAATGAAGGCGAATTCCTCATCATTTTAGGAAGTTCAGAAACTGACAACATGATGGCTGAGGCTCATGAAATTCCACTCTCAGGATGAATTCTGCTAACTGCTTTGGGCCACTCTTCTTCAAGAGGTGTCAACAACTGGTAGACCACGATAGCAATTTTTCACACGAGGCTAATTTCCTCTATTTCCTAATAACTTTTTCAATGTAAATTCTGAAATTGTTTTCCTTGGTTAAGTTTTTACATTCTAATAATGGTCAAATAGAACTGGCTGAGGTTCGTTTAAATATTTTTACTCAAGTGTGGTGTTTTAGAACAGTCTGTGGCATGGTAATTACTTACCCCCCAACACACATACACACCTACATACATTAGTGCTTTAATATGTGTGCCTAAAATAATTTTGCTCTATGTAGAACGCAACTAAAAATGACAATTATTCCATCAATACCTAATAGAAATGCGAATCAAGCCAGCCTCTGATTTAGGCCTCTTCTCCCTTTAGAAACAGCCTGTGGTGAGGCAGTCTTCTGCAGCGTGCGGGACACGCTCTGGTTCCTCTGAAAGGCATTAGCCTGAATGCCTGTTGGCGTCTGCGAGGGAATTAGCGATGTGCTTTTGCAGGTGCAGAGGAAGAGAAAGAACTCTGATTACCTCATGCTTTGACCCACCCCACCAGTGAATGATGCAGCTGTTCCAGAGGCCACGGTCTCTCCAGATATTTCTGGCTCAGAAAAGCACTGTGCAAATGAATCTCGGGCAGCCTCTGCACATCATGAGTCCCAGAAGCTGAAGGCAAACCCTGTACCCAAACTGTGTGTTTTATTTCTTCTCTATTCAAAAAAGGAAGACAGAGGGCAGAATCAAGGCTTACAGTGTTCCCTTTTAGTGCTGTAGAATAATGTTCTCTGCTTCTTAAAACAACCCTGAGTTTACAGAAGAAAGTCTTGAGTTCTTTTGAATCAAAAAACCCAAAACAAACAAAAAGCCATGTGTGAAGTTCGCGCAAGTATTTTTAAGATCCCACAGGGCACTGCATCTGCAATACAATTGTAACCAAATCTCTAAAATAGCAGGAATTACCTAATGTGAGAAAATCTAATTAACTTGAAAATGTGATTATTTGTATAACCTGGAAGACACCCACATTGTCCCATTCTTACATTGAGCATAAGAGATGGATTCAGCTCCCCCATGCCGCACTTTCATAAGGAGACGGACAGTCCGGGGCTGGAACCCTAAAGATATTTTTGTGTTTATGTTTGTGCTTATATTGCTCTTAGAGGACTGTCCAAAAATAATTTCAAACTGTGTTTGTTGTCAAAGCAGAGAAAGCCACTTAGGAGAAATGAGTGGAAAAAAAGCCACTTTGACCATCTCCCACTAGGATGCCTGAGAGAAACCAAATGGCCCAGGATGCCAAAGACCAGATTGAGCTGATGCCACCATTTCTCCTCCTCCTCCTCCTCCTCCTCCTCCTCCTCCCCTCTTCCACCTCCACGTCCTCTCTTCCTCCTCCTCTTCCTTCTTCTCCTCCTCCACCTCCTTGTCCTCTCCTCCTCCTTCTGTTCCTCCTCCTTCTCCTCCTCTTCTTCCATCCCTCTCTTCCTTCTCTTTCTCCTCCTCATTCTCTTTCTCCTCTTGCTTATCATTTTCATCTTCTCTTTGGCTCAGCCTCTCTTAAAGGTTCACTGGCAGAGATTTATTTATTGGTGCAGTAACAACAGGATCCAACCTCACCCTTCTCCTTGCAGGAGGAGAAGCACATATTCTCTGAGCTTCACCGTGGCTGGTGAAGGGGGATTTAAAATATGTGAGTTTCATAACCTTGCTCTGAAAGTATGGACTAAAATTCTCTTTAAGGGTCACTCTTGCCATGGAAAGAGGTGCATAGGAGACAATAAACCCCTCATTCTTGGAAATTATTCTGCAAACTTACATTGCGTTAGAACTGCTTGGAGGGTGTGTGTTAAAATGCTAAGCCCTAAGTTCCTACCCCTTCCTTTACCTAGTTCACTATCCTTAAAATACTGAGCAGCAAAAGATGTTTACAATAAATATTCCTTGAGCTCCTGTGGAGAAACTGAGTGGATCCTTAAAATGGAAGAATCATGGGTACAAATACTCTAAATCTGCTCATGCACTTCTTCAGTCCTGCATAGAGTTGCAGTCTGAAGTATTTCTTTATATTCCTTCCTGTTTAATTCTGAGGCTCCATTAGAAGATTCAACTGCATCTATGTGCTGGAGGAAAAACAGGGCAAGAATAATCTGATGTATTTGTCTACGATAGAACTTCCATACCATTGCTGCAAATGGGTGTGTTTTACCATACAGAGAAGAATTTATCTGCCAGAAGAGTTTGTTAGTGACCAACCAATCGACACAAGTACCTTTCCCATCTGTATTTGTTTTCCCAGTTTCTATGTGAACAATTCCTAGCCAGGGATCTGGTGGAAAGAGGCTTATGTGACTGATAGGTGACCTGTTGGTTGTAAACTAGAAGGAGAAATTGCCTGTGAAGTTCATGGTGTGGAGATATGTCAGGCCCACCAGCAGCCACTCCAGGCCTGGTTCACGACACGCTGTTAAGTATAGGGTAATGTGCCAGAAAGAAATAAAGAGGCTCACTCTAGACAGCTGCACCTCATCGTAACATCTTACCGCCCAATACACTAAGACTTGATTTCCAGGTGTGAAAACCTGACGCGGAACCTGATTTTGTCAGCTGGGAGGAATGAGAACACTGATGTCTTGTACACATTCAGCCCAGTGTGGAGAAGTTCAAATGAACACACAGGCTGTGTTCTGTGGTGACAGCTGGGTATGTGGAAGGGTGAAAGAAGAAATTAATACAGGGATCAATAACAGGTCCAAAGTCACAACGACCATTGAACTAGAAATACACAAGGATCAGGACTCCTGAACACATGTTTGGTATTGCATAATAATAAAAGGCATCAGCATTCCTTGGTGACAGGAATCCCAGGGGCACCCCATCCCTTTTTCCTGGAGAGGACCAGCTGGAAATTTTAGCCTTCGATAGGATTCTAGAGGTGACTCATTAAGTCATTTTCTCCACTCTATATACACTCCTTACTCAGAGATGTCTTCTTTAAGATGCTCAAGTTGACATACAAATATGGATAAGAGACCAGTTGTGGTGGCTCACATCTGTAATCCCAGCACTTTGGGAGGCCGAGGCGGGCAGATCATTTGAGGTCAGGAGTTCGAGACCAGCCTGGCCAACATGATGAAACCCCATCTCTATTAAAAATACAAAAATTAGCCAGGCGTGGTGGTGGGGGCCTGTAATTCCAGCTACTCAGGAGGCTGAGGCAAGAGACTCACTTGAACCAAGGAGGTGGAGCTTGCAGTGAGCCGAGATCATGCCACTGCACTCCAGCCTGGGTGACAGAGCGAGACTCCGTCTTAAAAAACAAACAAACAAAAACCAAATATGGATAAACATAAGGTCCTATTGTTTATTCTCTTTCAAACTTTCTTGAGGACCATGGAGGTCCTTCAGATCCAGTAACGTCCCCATTCTCAGTCAAGTGAACGTACTGATTGCCTGAGGAAGGAAGCATGAAAACACTGTGTTTTGAGATTTGAGGGCGAATTATTCGAGCAGTTTTTCCAGCGCTGGGACGGATCACTGTTCCCGCGGCACGCCTCACACCGTAGTAAGTCTCAGCAGAGCACCCGCACTCTGACCGCGGCTCCACCTCCAGGAGCTGCCCTGTCCTGCCAAGTGCTCAGTAACCAGCTGCTTCCCTCTTGATTCTCTTCCTGGAGACAGGAAGCAAGGTCTGCTCCACATCCTTCTTCTTTTCAGAACCCAAAGCAATGGCCGTGTTTTCCTGAAAATCTCCCTCATGACAGAGAAACGTGATACAGTCCCGTCCCAGGCTCCTTCTCCAGCTGTTGACCAATAGAAATGCAGCCAGCTGTCTGCACACTGGTCTCTTCTAGGCAGTTTGGCTCTAAGGTGAAGGGCAGTGACAGGGCATCGCACGAGAGTCTGGTATCCTCTCCATGGCACGGACGCTGGGCTCTGTGGGCAGCACAACTCCTGATGTAACTTTGCAGGATTCATATCTATTTGATTCCAGCCTGTTACGTGATGAGGAAACACTGTGAACACTTCAACTGCTTTTCAATTAGATAATGTAATTCCAAGTTCCTTCTGTTGTTTCTAGAAAAATTGTTCATAATCAGCTCTTACATCAAACAGAATCTGTTTCGTTGTATATTTTTTAACTTCATTTATTCATCCACTAAAATGTATTAGTTAATGATAATTAAAATGTAGATAAGACTTTATTTAAAGGCTCTGAGATGATTAGAGCACAACCGTGGACTTTCACGTGTATATCCAAAATTTGGTTAAAAATTGTAAATCTAATTGTAACCCAAAGTAAAGCACTTCCCAATCTTTGGCATTAGCACGGTTTCCTACAAGCATAATGGTTTCTGAAGAAAGTATAAGCAACTATGATCAACCTCTCACCTCACTGCTTATTTTTGTGGAAGCTCTGCCTGGGGCCAATTTTGTTCTTATATGTGTTTATTTTGAAAGGCAAACCATGGAAATAAAGCTTAGTTTTTAAATTTCTATATAATGATTACACAAAAAGGAAAAGTAAAATAGAAACTGTCAGATTAAACTTTAAAAACTAAATGCTATGGGCTAAGCTTTTATGTGAAACTAAAAATAAACTAATATTAAGCAAAATTGGCAGAAATACACTGTTTTAGTATGAACTGGTAACTCCTGTTTCCAGAGCAAATAGAAAACTGTTAATTACAAAGAAAGAAAAATACCAACTTAGTGCAGTTCTGTTTTTACATGGCTGTGAGTGACAGTCTGAGAATAAACAGCAACTTTCCAAATGTTTGGAGGTGCAGTGAGAGACCATCCGTTCATGTCGCTGCCTCAAATCAGATTCACAGGAAAGGTCGGATCCACGTCTGTCAAATTCCGCTCACTGGGGTAACCCTGAACAGCAGTGACTGGGAGCGGAGCAAACGCACAGGAGGGAGGGGCGGGATGCTGGGAGGAGCATGGGATTTAAAGAAACCTGTGCATTGGGGCTATTTACTTAATTTTACCCCTCCCCTGTGACCAAGTCTTGCTCTGTCACCCAGGCTGGAGTGCAGTGGCGCGATCTCGGCTTACTGCAACCTCCGCCTCCCGCGTTCAAGCAATTCTCCTGTTTCAACCTCCCGAGTAGCTGCGATTACAGGCGTCCGCCACCATGCCTGGCTAATTTTTGTATTTTTAGTAGAGATGGGGTTTCACCATGTTGGTCAGTCTGGTCTTGAACTCCTGACCTCCTGATCTACCCGCCTTGGCCTCCCAAAGTGCTGGGATTACAGTCATGAGCCACTGTTCCCAGCCTTATTCCTTTACTTCATTAGTACTGGATGACAGGCCAGGGAGGATGAGCAAATATAAGTTTTCAGAGATGCATACTGGTAATTTTGGGTCTAGGAAGTCAGGAATCCCAACAAGCCCAGCGTCCCATGCAAAGCACATGGGTTCAGAGGTAATAAACTATTCAATCGTCTATACCACCATCGACTTCGGATTCTGTTTGTGTTTTTTAACTCACACATATTTATGCACGTATTTAATCCAACACATTTGACTACACATCACCCTGACAAGAGGTTTTCATACCCAACTTAAAAAATACATTGAAAAATTTTTAAAATATAACTTCTTTAAGTTTGAATTTTAAGTTAACAGTTAACTCTGAACAGACACTGGGACAAATCAGATGTGAGCTTAAAATTTTGGCAGAGAAGCAATTCTTTTAAGATGATCATTGGCCTTAAAGTGACTCAAAATCAGTATATGTCCCAATATGAAATTTGTGACACAATTTTATGTCACAAAATTGTGTACGGAAGATAGAAACCGTAATTCTGTAGGCAGACCGGAAATATACCATGTTCAAAGCTTTATTTTGTTTTCAAAAAGACTCCTGTGGCCCCATCATGCCTGTATCAGTAGCTTCTGCCTAGTTCAGGAACACGCAGAAACACACAATATACTCCACATATAACTGAGGCAGGAGACTGTGGTTGATACTGCTACACTGTTTCACCACTTTCCTTACAAAGGTTATATTTAAAGTCACTACACACTATGTAGGCAATAGTCCTTATAGTTTTTTTGAAATTTTAGTTTTCTTAAAAAAAATCTTCAATGAAGTATAACTGATAAAGTTTAAAGGGTACTGTTCCAACAAAAATTGTAAACTGATTGACATATAAGGAAGAAAGTCATAGGAGAGTGTGACTCAGCTTCACTCAAGGAGCTCAGTGGGAAACCAGGTAAGGCCCTAAGAAGTTGCTTTCTCTTAACAGTAGCTGTCAGGGGCAACAGGTGGAGGGGTCTCGTACTTTCAATTTAGTCTGCAAGGAAACCAGAAATGTGCTCCAGGAGGCCCCGGTGGCTTCTGAACTGCTCCTTCTATATTCTTAGCATATTACTATTGAAAAGAAGGAAGGGAAGGGAAGGGGAAGGGAGGGAAGAGGGAGGGGAGGGAAGAGGAAGGGAAGGGAAGGGAAAAGGGAAGGGGAGGGGAGAGAGGAGGGAGGGAGGGAGAAAACTGTCTCCATGGAGAGAAGGAAGGAAGGAAGGAAGGAAGGGGGAGGGAGAGGGGAGGGAGGGAAGGAGGGAGGAAACTGTCTCCATATTTTCGTATTTTTAAAAAAAAACTAAAAGCCTGTTTAAGTTTCTTTTTTGGTGTTTTATTCCCTTTTCCCTTCTTCTTTCTTAGTTTCATTTTAAACATGTATTAAAAAACTGTTCATGGAAGGAAAATACTAAAAAGAAACTAAGCTTTGTATTTGTAATGTAAAAATAGCCAAGTAAATTCTTGGGCAGTCAGCAAAAGGCATAAAAATTAGTTCAACACATTTTTTAAAAGCACTCATAAAAATTTTTTTTGTAATATGATTATGCAATAATATGATTTTTACAACTTTTCAATAGAATAAATTACAGAAAGTTTAGAGGACAAAAATACAGATAACTATGCAATAGTCAGTGTATTGCACACAATAAATATTTCTGGATTTGTTCACTAACTGAATGAACCAAAATTAAATTAAGCAAGATTGCTGGCCAGAGAAAACACAGTAACAACAATAAAAAAATGACTATTTTCAAATATATGAAAGTTACATAATTTTATCTTTTATCAATAACTGATAACTAGGTTACAGCTATAGTTTTGACTTTTAGGTGTGATACAAGAAATATGTTATAATCGATGGTAACTGACAATTGTCATTGATTGCCTGACTTTCCTGCGATGATATAAACTTCGAAGAGGAAATTGGGATTCATTGAGGACTCACTGTCTGCCAGGCCCTTGGCCAAGCATTGGTTTACCCAGAGCTCTCAGAAACCTAGGAAGAGGGTACTGTGGCTATATCACTGCCTTGACTCTTCATATAAGGAAACTGCTGTTCTCCCAGGAAGTCGAGCATGAACTCTAAGACCTGCAGGGAGGACCAGGTGGCGTGGGTGCCAGCACATATCAGATCAACCCCTAAGACTGTGTTTTCTGTACTCAGCAACACTCCCTCTCAGTCCTATACAGATATTAATATTTTCCCCAGTTGATTTTTTTTTTTACCAAAGAAAATATGCCTAATGTAAAGGAAAAAGATTGCATGAAATATTCATTTGGTGCAAAAGTAATTGCGGTTTTTGCCACGGCAATACTTTTGCACCAACCTAATAACACAAGGAAATGGCATATGCAAGTACTCTGCACACTGATATTTAAATCTTGACTTTAGAGACTCTTGCGAGTACATTCCCTCTTAACTGATTTTAACTCAGCCCTAAGGTAAACTTAGAACTAATTCTTTTTTTTTTTTTTTGAGACAGAGTCTTGCTCTGTCACCCAGGCTGGAGTGCAGCGGCCGGATCTCAGCTCACTGAAAGCTCCGCCTCCCGGGTTCACGCCATTTTCCTGCCTCAGCCTCCCGAGTAGCTGGGACTACAGGCGCCCGCCACCTCGCCCGGCTAGTTTTTTGTATTCTTTTAGTAGAGACGGGGTTTCACCGTGTTAGCCAGGATGGTCTCGATCTCCTGACCTCGTGATCCGCCTGTCTCGGCCTCCCAAAGTGCTGGGATTACAGGCTTGAGCCACCGCGCCCGGCAGGACTAATTCTTAATGGTCTCTCCAACTATATTGTTTCCAGGCCTTGGATGTATTTTTCTATCATATTTTACTGATAAAATAATAAACAGTTTATATTAAGGGCCTCGTTTAGCATTTGCGGGTCAAGAAGAAAGGCATGTTAACTCTACGAGGTATTAAAATTTTAATTGAAGAGGTATTAATTTTATAATAAGGATAATTCTTGACATGAAAAATTCTTCATGATATATGATTACATAAAAAGGCAGGTTATAAAAGAGTCCATAGGGATTATATGTAAGCTTATGTGTGTATGTATAATATTTATAAATAAGAAACATAAATATATAAGAAACATAGAAATATATTTCTCTATGTATAAGAAATACATAAATATGTATACATAAGAAACATATAAAGAAGTATATTTCTATATATGTAAGAAATATATAAAACGCAATAAAATCTACAATACCTTTTCTAAAATTCAAAGCTTATTCACTACTAGTTTGAAAGATGATTGATACCCTACTTCTTCTTTTCAGATATAACTCACAAATTTTGCTGTAAGGAATATACACTGCATTATGAGAAATGAACACTTGACTTTTAAGTTAACATAAAATCGGAGGATGAATGCCCCCATGAGAGGGGTCTTCCCAAAGCACAAGAGTGATGAGGGTTCATCACCGTCTCCCTCTGTGCTAGGGGACACACCCTGCCAGCAGCGCGTATAAGGGCAGCTTCGGGGAGACTGGCGCCTCGGGGTCCCTGGGCTCACACCAGCCTCCTGCTCTTGGCAAGTTCCTTCCCATCCGCTTCCTAAAGCCCAAGAGGAGCTTTGTTAAGTCACATCACTGCAACTGGTTCATTTAAGTTCTGCCATACATGTGCGGGATGTGCAGGCTTGTTCCATAGGTAAATGTGTGCCACGGGGGTTGGCTGCACCTGCCAACCCATCACCTAGCTACTAAGCCCCGCATGAGTTAGCTATTTTTCCTAAAACCTATTTTCCCCAGTTATTAAAATAGCTATTTTAGTTATTTTAACAGTAGCTTACATTTCCTTTAATTTTAAAATTTTACTATTTTAACATTTTGAGAATATGTTATTACATCCAATTTTTCATTAACACTTTAGTACAACTATACCCATAATGATTCTTTAGTGAAGTTTTTGTGGTTGTTTCCTTTTTTGATTTCTCTATCCTAACAGAACATTCACTAACCCCATATTTTCTTAATTTTCTTTATGCTCATGTACATAAGCATATCGGGACACAGGTTTTACATATGTCTAAGCACCCAATCCTACAAAATTATGACAAGAAAAGAAAAAATAATATTTAATGTTTGCATACAATACACAAATTATTAGACAAAGCAAGGAAACATTATGTGAATCATTCTGAAACATGAGACCTGGTAAATCTAATTGGTCCCTCACTGAACTGGCTCAACTCTTAGGCATAGTGACACATATTTTAGAATAAGGGACAAAGATTCCAAGAAAGGTCCTCTAGAGAAACATGGGCCTCCAGTTGAGCAGGAAAATCTGATTCTCAAAATAAACCTGAAGATGCTTGTTTTCATTCCTTCTTATGACATCTTCAACTGTATAAATTATTTCTTCCAGAAAAATACTACTACTAATAAAAGGGATACCTTCTTTTATTTATTTTTTTAATCTTATTTGCAAAGATAGTGTTACTGGGCTGAGTAGAATGAATTTTCTTTAGTCTCCTAAATCCGAGCTTTTTAATTGATCACAAGCACTGCAGGGCTAGATAGAGCTTCATCCTGTGCAGGGTTGAACCTGAGAATAAGCAGGCTACTGAGGGTGAGGTAGACATTGTAGAAATCTATATCTAATTCCGCTGCATAGTAGCACAGATTTACCTGGGGCTCTGTTTCAAAATTTGGGGTGGGGTTTCTGTTTTGTGCCTTTAACTAACTAAGTGCTGCACCAGGGCCACACTCAATGACTTCTCCAGATTACACACTTGAGAATCTTAGGTAGTAGTTGGGAAAAGAATGCACAGACAACAGCATGCTTACATAAGACACAACACCCTACAACTCTTGTGAGAGTATTTTAAAAAGCATACACAGTCAGAATCAGACCATATTGCAGTAAACAGCGAGAATCCCTGGCATTTTGTTCAGCTATTTTTTTTTACTTTAGGTTTTTGAGTTTTATGCCATTTCTTCCTGAAGCTTCACCATCTTTATGAGTCTGTCCTCTTTGAAATATTGTTTTTACGGTGTTAATAATATGCATATAAATTCTGTGTACTAGATTGTATCTTAGTTCAGAAATAAAACAAAACAAAATGATATGGAATAATAAAAAACTAGAGCAGGCAGACAGCTAGGGATGATTCGGGACTTCTAACCAACCTGACATGCCAGTGATGGTCCATTAACCTCCTCCTCCATCCCCTGCTTTGTCAGATATATTTGAAAAATTTTAAAAACTAAGTTTTAAAATTAAGTTTGTTTCTATTTTAAAATTAACTTTGTTTCCATTTTTCTAGGGAAAGGCAGGAAGTTTAAAAAATAAAGGCTACATTAATCCTGAAGAGTTTAAAATGCATCATCGAATTTGTTTAAGCTGTGCAACAGACGCGGTATCTAGTGGACCAGAGACAGTGTCTGGAACACTGAGAATGATCAATAAATGCGAAGTGTTTAATTTCTTCTTCTATTCCTTGAGATAAATTAGAAGAAAGTGGAACCTAGCTACAAAAAAAAAAAAAAAAAAAAAAAAAAAAAACCTTTTGATACTTAAAAGCCCACTCTTTTGAGTTCAGTTAATCTCTCGTTCTGCAAGAACATGTTTTGTGTCAAATGGACAGATGCCACGGCAGATTGGGTGAGTCTTCCTAGCTAGCAAACTCCTCTGGTCGTCTGCATAGTTATCTACTTAAAGATACGAAGAATTGCATTGACAGTGTCTAGCACATCATTTGGGATACAGTAGGCGCTTAACAAATGCTGCATTACATGGCCTAGAAGGCTCTAGGGAGATGGATACAGAACGTTCTGATACACCTAAGACCTCAAGACATAATTATGCTGTCCCCCTGTGTGGAGGTAACTGGGACAATATTTGTGGGCATTCATTCTCTATCGTTCCTCCAGTCATGCAATTTTTTTCTGTCACACAAGAAGGAGAAAAGAGTTTGATTAAAGCTGTTGAATCTTTCCTTAAGTCCTTGCAGCTGCATGAGCAAAAGGCTGACACTAATATCTATCTTCCCATCACCATTCCGGTCCTCACGGTTTCTTGTAGATGTGTGGATTTCATGTTTTCCTCTGAGAGCTGAATGAGTTAACGTGATTGTTTCAGCCATATTTACCGAGTGTGCAATAAATACTTCATGTATAGCAAAGCCTCCTGGTGCTAGAGACAGTGGGACAAGATTTCATTCAGCACCAGTTGATACATTTCAGGACATCCCCTAAACCCATTCCCCATTTTCCATGGCCCCTGACTTTACAAGTAAGACTCTCTCTCTGAACCCATTATTATATAATAATATTATATAGACGATAAGATCGACTTGCTAATTTTCAAGCTGACCGGAACACCCACATTATCAGGGAAAGCAGGAGGTTTTGAACAAGAAACTAGGGACACCTCTGTGAGCTATTCCATTCCTCATCGCTCCTAAATAAGACACGGTAGACGCCTGCTTTCTGGGGAGAGTGAGAACAAAGGAGCTTTGAGGATTTTGTTATGAATGCAAGATGCTCTCTACCCTGGAAGAGCAAAAAGCGATGCTAATCCCCACATATTCACCTATAGCACATTGGTCCAGAGCTGTGCAAGGTATTGAGCAAATGAGATACTTTGAAACTTCGAGTCTGTTAGGTGAGCTCATTGGTCAGAGGCATCGTCCCTGGGAAGCGCAGAACTGCTCGGGTCTTTATCCACCGCTTTCCCATATTTTAATGTGATCTTTTCCCTTCAGTTGTAGATTGCTTTCCATGTGGTATATTAGCAACAGCAGTTGACTGCTACTGCAGATACACCAGTTCAGATAAACTTGAGCTCATATCTTTCGGCAGCAAAACCTTATACAACATACATCATCTAAAAGGTGATTTTCCTAATGTCTTGTCCTTCGACAGGCCAATTATTTCTAGGGTGTGGCATTAAGGGTACTTATTACTTTATGTACAAACTACATTAGGACACTCAATGTCCTTCCATTTAAAGTTGCAATGCTAAAATAGTTCTTAATACACATGGCACACTGATAAATTTAGAGCTTTTAGGTTATATAACTTATTTAAATTTCTGTAACAGGGTAAGAACTCAAACATACTAAATATACATCTACGAATGAAACTGTCACTGTTGGAGGTTTGTTTTTTTTTTTTTTTTTTTTTTTTTTTTTTTTTTTTAGCAGCAATCAATGAGTGTAATTAGGAATAATAAAATGTACAGAAGTTTATAGTCCATCAAAAGAAACCAGAATCATTTTCTAAACACAGATATGGCCTTTATCCTAAGACTTTTGAAAAATCCCAGAGAAGAGAAACATTTCTATTCAAAAACAACCTGGAATTAAATTTTTTTTTACAATAGACATGCTTCAAATTGCCGTTTCCTTATAAGCAAACTTTTTGAAGTAAACTTGTTAAATTAATTGATTAATGAAACATACATACCTTTTGTTAGAAAAGCAAAATGTGAGTGAATATGAGTCTTTGTTCAAATGTTGTGAAAGTAATAGATGTTGGAGAAAAGAGTACTCCGGTGTTTAAATACATAAATAGCATTTGGTCCATGGCTGTATTTCCCATCTGAGAACTTCAGTAGTCATGAAAACTCACAGAGGGAAAATAGTGCTAAGTGTTTTTAATAAATTCTACCTATTAAAAAGAGGCAGTGAGTACAAAAGTCACAGGAAATTTCATTTAAGAAGATGACTACACAATGAAAACCTGAAGTTATTTCCTACTCTACTGTCACGTATAGACGCTTAAAAATATGTTAAATCAGTGTAAATGTAACAGATTTAAATATTCCATATGAGAAACAACCATTTCGTTCAAATTTTTGTGTGTGTATCCATTCTTTCAATATTTAATTACATTCACATGATTTAAAAGAAACACATGCCTGAATAGTACATATGCATGCACATACACACACACACACATGCACACAAACACACCACACTCTTAATAAGTCCAGTCCAAGCATGTCATTGATGAAACTAAACGAATGAAAGTGAAGCAAGAGGGGTTAATAAAATCTTATTTAAACCATAAAAATGGTCTGGGTGTAGTGGCTCACACCTTTAATCCCAGCACCTTGGGAGGCCAAGGCAGGCAGATCACTTGAGGTCAAGAGTTCAAGACCAGCCTAACCAACATGCAAATCCCCATTGCTACTAGAAATACAAAAATTAGTTGGGCATGGGTGTTCTCGCCTGTAGTTCCAGCTACTCAGAAGGCTGAGGAAGGAGAATCACTTGAACCTGAGAGGCAGAAGCTGCAGTGAGCCAAGATTGCACCACTGCACTCCAGCCTGGATGATACAGTGTGACCCCATCTCAAAAAAAAAAACATCAAAATGAATGAAATGCTCATACATGTACAACATGGATGGACCTCAAAAGTACTATGCTAAGTGAAAGACGCCAGGCACAAAAGACCTTAGATTCAATGATTTCATTTAGAAGAAACATTCATAATGGGCAAACCCATGGAGCTGGATAGCAGGCACTATTGATGGGAGGTGGAGGGGGAGGGAAATGGGGACTGCTTATGGGCTTAGGGTTTCCTTTTGGGGTGATGAAACATCTGGGGATTAGACAGAGGTGATGGTTACACAACACGGTCATGGCGAAAGTGCCCCTGAACTGCACACTTTAGAATGGTTAACTAGGTCAAGTTTTTCGGTTTTTTTTTTT
>NW_016808928.1:1212738-1243352 GCF_001698545.2 Rhinopithecus bieti | reverse complement strand
TTTTTTTTTTTTTTTTTTTTTTTTTTTTTTTTTTTTTTTTTTTTTTTTTAATGGAGTCTCACTCTATCAGCCAGGCTGGAGTGCGATGGCGTGATCTCAGCTCACTGTAATCTCCACCTTCCAGATTCAAGTAATTCTCCTGCCTCAGCCTCCCGAGTTCCCGAGTAGCTGGGATTACAGGTGCGCACCACCATGTCCAGCTAATTTTTTGTATTTTTAGTAGAGACGAGGTTTCACCATGTTGGTCAGGCTGGTCTTGAACTTCTGACCTCATGATCTGCCTGTCTCGGCCTCCCAAAGTGCTGGGACTATAGGCGTGAGCCACCATGCCCAACAAACTAGGTCTAGTTTTATACTATCTGATTTTCCTTTGAGATGGGGTCTTGCTGTGTTGCCCAGGCTGGAAATGCCATGTCTTTGCTCACTGTAGCCTCAATCTCCCAGGCTCAAGGGATCCTCTCTTCTCAGCCTCCTGACTAGCTGGAACTACAGGCATATATCACCACACCTGGCTAAGTTTTGTATTTTTTGCAGAGACTGGGTTTTACTATGCTGCCCAGGCTGGTCTCAAACTCCTGGGCTCAAGTGATCTGCCTGCCCCAGCCTCCCAAAGTGCTGGGATTAAAAGCATGAGTCACTGTGCCTGACTGAATTTTATCTCAAGAATAAAATAAACACTGAAAGAAAGGATTGTCCAATATCAAGTGTTGGAGCTTCATCCAGTACTCATGAATCTCAAAGCAGATTTTTTTACTCATTAGAAATGTATATACCCTTTATATACACTTATGTAAACTTTAACGTGTGTTTTAAAACTAAAAACAATGTAGAGAGGCCACTTCCTAGTTAGTGAAGTCCTTTAAATTGGAGACACTTTTCCAAAATTTGAAGCAACAAAAGCGTGTGGACTGCCTGTCTGGGTTTTCTAAATCATCCCCCTTGTTGAAGGTAAGGTTATATTTTCTTTCTTCAATGCATTTATTGCCAATATCCTGTTAACTGCAGCAGAGGGGCTGCTGTCTGTCCCTGTCCAGCATCACCTTCCTGATCCTGTCAGAAAAGAGGAGTGTCGGGGCACCGAGGCAGAGGCAAACCACAGCCCAACTCTCAGCGTCTCCCAGACGCCAACTGCATATACTTTAAAAATATTTTTTAGGAAGTCAGCTTCCAATTACTTGAAGAGAAGGATCCATCTTTTTTTCATCAAAAGCAAGAATAAAGCGGATTTTTCATTAAAATGAAGGAAGCACTCAAAGGTCTCCTGGGACGTACAGATCCAATCCTCTAGTGTAAAATACAAAGGGAACTTTTGGTTCTGTTTTTAATGTTTTAAAAGATGAGTGTGGATAAAGTTTTAGGAGGTGGACTGTGTGCCACAATGAAGACAGCTCCCATCTCAACCCTTACGGCCTCATGCTGGCCCGGAGTTACCCCTATGCACTGAAGAAAGCAGACAAGGCTCGTGACGTTATCATCAACGGTGGTTTTGAAAGTAAGAAAACAGGCTGGGTGCAGTGGCTCATGCCTGTAATCCCAGCACTTTGGGAGGCCTAGGTGGATGGATCACCTGAGGTCAGGAGTTCAAGACCAGCCTGACGAACATGGTGAAACCCCATCTCCACTAAAAAAAAAAAAAAAAATTAGCCGGGCGTGGTGGCGTAATCCCAGCTACTTGAGAGGCTGAGAATCACTTGAACCCTGGAGGTGGAAGGTGCAGTGGGCTGAGATGGTGCCATTGCACTCCAGCCTGGGCAACAGAGGAAACTCCATCTCAAAAGAGAAAGAAAGAAAGAGAGAGAGAGGGAGGGAGGGAGGGAGGGAGGGAGGGAAAGGAAGAGAAAGGAAGAGAAGAGAAAAGAAGAGAAAAGAAAAGAAAAGAAAAGAAAAGAAAAGAAAAGAAAAGAAAAGAACACAGCATTCATACAACAAAAGAAGTAGCCTAAGAAGTTGAGCTCATGAGTACTGACTGCTGACAGTCATTCTGGGTCATTCTGCTAGGCATAAAATTAAAGGGAACTGATGGATGAATTTTCAGAGTAATATTTTCTTGTGATGGTTGGATTCTTTCCCCACACACAGAAGTTTGCACCTGCTGTTGTTGCTCTTGTGGTGAGGACGCAGGTGCTGACGTCATGCTGACAACTCAGCCGGGGCCGTGGAAAGTTCCCCAAACGAGCACCAGTGCCCCACACGCCGTCGTGCCCACTCACGGGACACCCCACACTTCACAGAGGAAAATGGATGCTTTTTGACTAAAAGACTAAAACTTTTATGAAAAATAACTCATGTGTGGCAAATGTAGACATTAAAGCCATCAACATTTTATCTTTATATGGAAAGTGGGTACAGCTACATAGAAACACACAGCAAAGTTTTATAGGGTCAATTAATTTAAAATCTAATTCAGAAAATTATTTATAGACACCTTTATCATTCAATTTTAATTTTTTTTTACTTTGGGTTAGAAACATAGAAGCCCTTCCTGATAATGTTTCTTTTTAATTATTTAAAGCCAGTATCTCTTGAATGTCCAT
This sequence comes from Rhinopithecus bieti, assembly GCF_001698545.2. Lineage (NCBI taxonomy): Eukaryota > Metazoa > Chordata > Mammalia > Primates > Cercopithecidae > Rhinopithecus > Rhinopithecus bieti. The sequence continues at coordinate 1,240,818 of NW_016808928.1, read as the reverse complement.
AGGTTAAAAAAACAACAGTGAAATGCTATTTAAATCTCAGACTTTATACAGAAATTAACACAAAATGGATCACAGACTTCAAAATACATCAAATGCAAAGTGATAGAAAAAATAGAGGAACACATCAAGATCTAGGTGTTGGCAGAGTTCTTAGACTTGACATCAATACCATGACCCATAAAAAGAAAAGATGATAAATTTAAAACTTCTGCTGCTCGAAGGACCCTGTGAAGAGGAGAAAAGTCAAACGAGAGACTGGGAAGAATTTTGCCAATCATATACCTGACAAATGACTATTACATAGAATAAAGAACTCTTGAAACTCAATCTTAAAAAACAAACAAAAAAATCCAAACTATTCCATTAGGACGTGAGCAAAAGGCATGAACAGACATTTCCTGGTATAGATGGAGATCATCACCAGACAAGGTACTCTCATTGTTAGCCTTCAGGAAACAGCAAGTGAACACCACAGAAAGCTGCCACCGCACATCTATCAAGAAAGCTAAAATAAGACAGAGGGACCGCACCGAGTGCTGGAGAGGATGTGGGGAAACTTCATCGCCCACACATGGTCGGTAGGGATGACAGACAGTACCGCCATGCTGCAAAAATGCTTGGCAGTTTCTTATAAAACCAAACTTGCAAATACCATATGTCCCAGTACCATTTATACTCTTGGGCATTTTTCCCAGAGAAACGAAAACTTATAACCACACAAAATCCTGTTCACAACAGCTCATAGCAGCATTGTTTGTGACAGTGAAGTCTGGAATCAACCCAGACATCCTTCAATGGGTAAATGGTGAAACAAACTGTTACATCTATACCATGAAATTCTACTCCACCGAAAACAGGGACTGAATTATTGACATAGGCCACAACTTGGATGAATCTCCGGAGAGTTATGTTGAATGAAAGGGTCCTTCTCAGAAGGCTGCACACCACCTGACTGCACTCATTTATAGAACATTCTTGAAGGGAGAAGGTCAGGTTAGTGGAGAGCAGGTTAGTGGATGCCAGGAATTAAGAATGAGGTTGGGATGTGTGGGTGTGTTTATAAGGGGAGCAAGGTGGATTCTTGTGACAATGGACATTCCCTATCTTGACCACATCAATGTCCATATGCTGGTTGTTCTAATGTCCTCTAAGTTTGCAAGATTCTACCACTGGGTGAAAGTGGGTAGAGGATAAAAAGGACCTCTCTGTATTATACCTGATGCCTGCCTGGGAATCTATAATTATCTCCAAATGAAACATTTTATTATGAATGTATTTACTCATTCAACAGAGAAAAGGAGGACTTTAATGGAAAAAAAAAGAGAATTGATGATATTTTATCCTAAGAAAAATAACACGCTGTACATATGATGTAATTTACATGTTCCATATAAACATGTAATTTAAAGACTTACCATCTTAAAACGCAATGTTAACATATTTGAGCTCTTTGAGTATTTTTAAAAATGAGAGATTACAAAGGAAATCAGCTTCTTATCAGGATGATGACCCACAAGATCTCCAATGTTAGAATTTCACTGAGATAATGCTGTTACTAAGTAAAGAAACGAAGTACATTGCTAATAGATACACACATGATTGTGAGAAGCCAAGGGCGGAGTGGGGGATGTTTGCCTCTGGAAGTATCAGGCCTAGGCAGTAAACTCAGCTTTGCTCCCTATGGAGTCCTGTGGCCTCCACACAGAGTTACCGCCGGCTCTCTTGAGCTTCAGAGCCTATTTTGCTAGGCCCTGCTCCATACTTCCTAAAACACCACTGCACAGTTGCCAGGCATAAGAGTTCAACTGCCAAAAAGGTTGAATTATGCTAGAATGAGAACACAGCAGTGTTTTGCATCTCCTCTTATTCCTTGTGATTGTGAAACTAAAGCGAAAGAGATCATTTCAACCCTCATTCTGCACATCAGATATTTCCCATGTAATTATTAAAGGAAAAACAAACACAAATATAATGAAAGAAGAAGAAAAGTTGTAGTTCCGGTGAAATCAGTAACCACGTTCCTCTCTTGGTTTTTACTTTTTGAGGGAGACCATGTTTGGATAAAATGAAAGCTGTGATTCCAGCAAGCTCACCCTTGTGCATCTGGGACTGACCCACATCCCTGGGCTCTCTAAGGGGGGTGGCTCCCTCGTCTGGTCAGGGGCTGGGGCTCAGCGGAGGCAGGGACACTGGCTTTACCCCCAACCCTGGTTTCCTTTGCATTTTGCGCTGTGGTTAATCGAGTGAACTGGGGTTCATTCGTGTGTTGGTCAAATCCCAAACATTCTGATCCTGACAGCACTAGCATTTTAGGGAAAATAGAGCTAGGAGTCTTTGCTCAGCCTCTGAGTTTACACCAAGCCCTCCAATTTAGACCTGAACCAGAACTCTGCAGTTGAGTAGCCAACTTCTACACAACTTCTAATCTTTTTTTAAATGACTTGGGTTCCCACTCTGCTATCAGCTTATTTGAAGATAGCTCCTGTGGGAGCCCTAAGGTAAGAGAGGTTCTCGTCAGAGAAAGAGACATTGATACGTTCCTGGCTTTAATTTCATCTTACTACCATAAAAAAATACTTGCCCTTCACACTAAAGTACAATGCACCATCAGTAAGAGAGATGTTTAATGGAAAGTAATTGAAATGAAATCTTAAACATTATGAGCTCAAACATCTAGAAAGGCAACAAAGACAGAACAGAATTTTCTTGGAAGCTCAGATTTAGCCCAGGTCTCTGTGACTATGTTTAAAGAAATGAATCAAAAAATAAATAACTGAAAATTAAAAATAGTAAGAGCTTCGTAAAGACATTCATAAAATTAGAAGCATAACGGCCCCCCCAGTGCTAACTATACAGGGTAGAAATAAACGTGTAAATGAATGAATAAAAAGAGAAATGGAAGATGAGTTATCTTTAAAGGAGAGAATCCTAGATTTTTGTGATTGAACATCTGGCCACAGACAGGAAAAAGCCACGGAGAGCTTTGTGCTTACTCTCGGAAATGCTTTCACACCTGAATGGTGAGAGTTTGCAGAACTCTTGATGCATCGCCCTGGATTCACGGAGACAGCCTCTTTGGTGTTACTGGGCAGCCTACAACACTCTCAGAGCCAAGGGCTCATTCCTGGATGCTTCTCCTACCTCGACACGTGGGCAGAGGGCTACTCCACTGGCCGTTGCTCCGACACTGGGCTCGGGACGCACCCTGCAGCAAATAGCCCGTGTTACAGGTGAAATTCACGACGTCATTCAGGTTGAACTCGCTGCCGTTAGTGAACCCGTGGGCAGGGTTTCCAGGGTGGCCACATGTGATGGCTGTAGAGAGACAGGTCAACACCATTGTTAAATATCAAACAGGTCATCACCTTCACTTGGGATCATTTACTAAGAAACATGCAGGCATGCTAACTGTATGGGCTGAAGGTTTTCCACTAATCAGGCAGTTTACAGATGGTATTTATATTCGGAAGGGAATACTGGGAGCTAGAACCACAGGCTGACCCTACAGGCTTTTAATATAATTGTGGAAAATAACAAACACCTGCCAAATGCACTTTCTTCATCATCATAATTATTACTTCTCTCTTGAATCATGACAGAATACCAAATGCTTTAAAAATGAAGCAGTGAAAAACAAGAGATGCTAAAAATTCTTGTATTAATCATGAGTTTTGAATATTTTCTCCATACACACCAGCTGAGTTTGCGAAGCCCTCCTTTTGAGACAGTATGGGGATTTGTTTGATACTTTAAATTGTCCATGTATAAATTATTGCAATATCAATTTACACATCATGAAATCAGCAAAATAACTAAGCACACTCAGGTCCTATTTTGTTGAGAATCTCTGTTGTATGATCCTTTGAAATGCAGGGAACTGTCATTATGCCATGCCCCAGATAACAGCAAGACAGATCAGGGAGAGATAGCCATCACTCACCCTTTCAAAAGAAACACACTACAGTCATAAACTGGTGTTTTCTTCCCCATTTATCTTGTCAACAATGTTTTTTCCTCTAAGTAAAGCTTTTACCCTTGAACTTTGTACATTTTTCACAGCACTATTACATATAATCCTTGTCACTGTTTTATTAACATTTCTTTTGTCTAATTCATAGGAAAATACACAATATTTTAGAAAAACAATTGGTTTAAGGGAAATTGGGCAATAAAGTGAGAGTATATTCTAAAAAACAGTCAATATTTATCTCTGAAGTTATGTAGTTCAACGTTGATCATTCATTACATGTAATTTTACCTCTTTCTATTTTTTTGTGTGTGTTTGGAAAACAGAGTCTTGCTCTGTCGCCCAGGCTGGGGTGCAGTGGCGTGATCTCTGCTCACTGCAACCTCCATCTCCAGGGTTTAAGCAATTCTCCTGCCTCAGCCCCTTCTAGTAGCTGGGATTACAGGTGTCCACCACCATGCCAGGCTAATTTTTGTATTTTTAGTAGAAATGGGGTTTTGCCATATTGGCCAGGGTGGTCTTGAACTCCTGATCTCAGGTGATCCACCTGCCTTGGCCTCCCAAAGTGCTGGGATTACAGTTGTGAGCCATTGCGCCTGGCCAGTTTTACCTCTTTCAAGTAAAAGAAAGAGTACTTACAAAACTCCCTGTATTCTTGACGAAACAATGACAAAAATACACGTAACATGGATGAGGCAGGGAGTGGCGCTGTTTCTAAGACTGCAAAGCTGCCCAGCAGACCCCAGACCCTGCACCTCCACCCTCCTACAATCAGCTTTTCTCTCCACCCAGTTTATCCTGTGATAATATCAGGGAGGAGGAATCCACGACACTATTTAGCCAGGGATCCATTGAAAATGAATTAATAAGCAAATTAAATGTGGAGTCAGGAAAAGAAGTTTGAAGGGAAGAAAACGGGAAGGAGATCCAAAAAAAAAGAAAGCGTGCACATGACAGCTCTCCCGTTCTCTTTCTTTGTACAGGCAAAACTGAAAGTTCGCTGTTCTGTTTCACAGTGAAGATTAAACAGGTGTGTATTGTGACCCAATAACCAAAGACACTGTGGCAAAAGGAAGCATCTGATGAATTCATCCACAAAGAGCGCACTTACGGACACAGACAGGCGTCTGTCCAGACCACTTGTGGTCTTGCAGGCATATCCTCACGGAAGTTCCCACGAGCCGGAAACCAGGATTGCACTGGTAAACCACAGTGTCTCTGTAACTGAAACCATCTCCACTAATGTGACCATTCACAATTGGGTCTGGGGAACCGCAGTGGCCAGCTAAAAGCATAAAACCAATATTAAAATTTAGAGTGTTTGTCATTTATAAAAGTAGTACCTTCATAACTCACTTTTATTATCAAGTCAATAACAGTATTAAAGGCACAACTTATTGAAATCTTTCTCTTCACATATATATGTATACTTCTAAATAGTTTTCTTTTATCATTTTTTTCAGAAATTGTAGATAAAATAATATTTCTAATATGAAATGGTTTGTATTTTCCTAGTTGTGATTTTCCCATCTATTCATTTCATTTATTTTGCTTACCTGTATTCTGTTATTTACCTTGTTATACTATTTTCAAATCAAAGCAAAAAGTAAAGAAGGAATTCTTGGAATTAGTATGAACAGGGCTTCTTAACCTATTGATTATGGGTAGTTAGGAGACTGGTGAGGAGGGCTTCTAATCTGACACACTAGAAAATCAAATTACCTGTGAAATTCCAAGTGGAAAGACAGGGATCAGAGAATAACTTCAACGTGAATTATGAAAATCTGAGTTACGAGTGAACCGATGTCTGGGTAAAAATGGCCCGGAATCAGTTGAAAAGAGAAGTCTAGAGTTCGAGGGACAGATGTGCTGAAGTTAGCGTGGGCATGGGAAAACAGGAGCATGCACAGCTGACGGTTCAGACTAACAGGTGGCAGGGCTTACCCAGAAGCACAGTGAAAGAACAGGAAGAAGGGCAGGATTGGGGCAGGCGTCTTTACTTAAGGGGAGACAGAATGTCTGTGTAGACAGTAAAACAATTGACAAACATGGCATTGAAAGAGCTTTACTAACAGAGCTTCCACATGGAGAAGGATCCTCTGACATTATTCCACTCCCTCCCACCTTTTTTATTTTTATTTATTTTTATTTTTTAGACAGGTTCTTGCTTTGTCACCCAGGCTGGAATGCAGTGGTATCATCACAGCTCACTGCAGCCTCAAACTCTTGGGTTCAAGTCATCCTTTGGCTTGAGCCTCCTGAGGAGCTGGGACTACAGGTACGCACCACCATACCCGAGTAGTTTATTATTATTATCAGCAGTAGTAGTAGTAGTAGTAGTAGTAGTAGTAGTAGTAGTAGAGACAGCCCCTGAGCTTAAGCAATCCTCCTGCCTCAGCCTCCCAAAGTGCTGGCATGACAGGTGTGAGCCACCACAACTAACCATTTTATTACCTTCTTTTCCGTCTCCTTCTGCCTCTTTACTGCTCTCACTTTTCTTTCTTTCCTCCAACTTCTCCTTTTCTCTCTCTCCCTTCCTCACATATATGGAAAGGGTATTCTTATTAAATCAACAAAATATAAAGGCTTAAGGGTAACTTACATGAATGGGACCTGTGTTACACCTGGGGTTTGGATTCACAAGAAGAGAAAACATTTGCTGTGAGTTCCTAAATAATCATCTTTGTCACTGTCCTATAGTTGCATCAACATTTATTTTGCTTAATTCACAGGAAAATAAAGAATAAATCAGACAAACAATTGGTTTAAGAGGAATTTTGCAATAAAGTGAGAGTACACCCATTCTAAAAGTAATAGTCAATATTTATCTTTGAAGTTATAGAAAGGAACTTATCATAGGGAAACAGCTACAGAAGCCTGGGGTCCATGCAGAATAGCAAGGCGGAAATTTTCCCTGCCCACTTATTTCCCCAACAGGGAACACAGCCAATGATGCTCCACACAAGTTCCTGCATACCCAGATTTGAGAAATTGCAAAATTGTTGTCATACTCCTTTGGGATTAAGTATACCCTTCTAGGGAAAGTTAAAATCATAATCTATATTTCTGCTTAAGATAAAGTTTAGAAACATTGTGTTCTCCTATTTTGGAGAACAAATTTATTATTAGAAAGGTAACATTGCAGAGGAAAGAGAGAAAGGAGAATCTGATCTTTGCCTCAACTCGTAGAAGAGGTTAGATCACAAAAAGCCAGGCTAGATTTGGCTAATTTTACTGCATTGGCAGGTATTCCAGTCAATCGGATCAATAAGTCAGTTCTGGGGATCTGTCCCAATCATTCCCACACATGAGACTTGATACAAGCAGAGAAGGTGGATGAGGGCGAATATTGTCCATATTTTGAAGACAGACCCCCTGAGGCCGCAAGTGTTACCAAAGGCACAGAGGACACTGGCTCTGAAGGTTCCCCCTTTCCAGACACTGTCCTTTGCACAACATGCTCTGTCGTGCATGGGGGAGACGGAGCCATCATTCCAATCCTAGAGACAGGGAGACGAGGACTGGTGAGAGCCAGAGGAGCCCATAAGCCCAGCACAAGAGATCCCAGCCATTTCTGAGGTGAGGCATAGAATAGCCAGTTTTTAGAAACACACAATAAAATGACACCAACAATTCCTTTTTGGGATTACTTCTGAAGCCTGGAACTACTCCAAGAGGAGGGGACTTGAGACCAAAGGGAACAGCGATGTGAAGAGGGGTGCGTTTTAATAGATTCTCTCTCATTTTAGATAATCTGTTCAGGCCTCATTCTTGACTTAGACAAACATGACTCCTTTGAAACCTTACTATTTTTCTAAACTGAGTTTTTCATAAGTGCACATACTTTGAAGTTGCAGTCTTCTTTGGGAACCTGGCAAACAAGTACTTGTAATGGTCAAGGAAGCACCTGTGTACTCTAGAAATCAGGCAGGAAGCCTGACAGCCATGATTGTAAATAGAGATTCCCAACAGCAACTCCTCTCTGACACATGGTCATTTCAGTTCTCTGAGGAATTGGCACCAAATGCCTAAAGAAAACAGAGGATGTCCTTCAAAAACATTTCATTTTACCTCCTTGCTTGATGAAAAAAAAGTTATGTATCAGCAGGATTGCTGAGTATCTAAGCTTGCTAATATGGAACAATTATTTCTTCAATGTGGCTTCCCATTTTGAAACAAGTAGATAGCAATCTGGTTTTCACTTCTTTTCACTGTCCAGCCATCAGTTAATTCTGTTTTAAAACATTCAAAATCTTAGACCAATTGTAGGTTATTACAACTAGAGGATAACCACACAATATTACTCACAGAATACTATTTAACCCAAATTTCAATGATATTATGTCAATATGTTGAGGAAGGGAAAATTGCATTAGGAGGAATTTGAACTTAATGAATTTTGGGCTCTATTTTTTTTTTTTTTTTTTTTTTTTTTTGAGACGGAGTCTCGCTGTGTCGCCCAGGCTGGAGTGCAGTGGCACGATCTCGGCTCACTGCAAGCTCCGCCTCCCGGGTTCCCGCCATTCTCCTGCCTCAGCCTCCAGAGTAGCTGGGACTACAGGCACCCGCCACCGCGCCCGGCTAGTTTTTTGTATTTTAGTAGAGACGGGGTTTCACCGTGTTAGCCAGGAGGGTCTCGATCTCCTGACCTCGTGATCCACCCGCCTCGGCCTCCCAAAGTGCTGGGATTACAGGCTTGAGCCACCACGCCTGGCCTTGGGCTCTATTTTAAATTTAAGATTCTATTCTTCTACGATAGTATTATTCTAGATGTTTTGTATGTGAGTTACTTTTTCTTTTAATATCTTTAATGTAGTCTTGGTTTTGAGTCATCTACACAAAACCTAGAAAGCCTCTCTCTCTTTCATCAGAATGAAATGTAATATGTTCATGCTTCTCTGCAGTGTCTCTAACATATTAGTCACTCACTGAGTATTTGTTTAAATGAATAGAAATAGAATAACCTCACTACTGGGCAGTCTTGCTCTGTTGCTCAGATTGGAGTGCAATGGCACGATCTTGGCTCACTGCAAGCTCCACCTCCTGGGTTCACGCCATTTTCCTGCCTCAGCCTCCCAAGTAGCTGGGACTGCAGGCGCTCACCACCACACCCAGCAGCTAACTTTTGTGTTTTTAGTAGAGACGGGGTTTCACCGTGTTAGCCAGGATGGTCTCAATCTCCTGACCTCGTGATCCACCCGCCTTGGCCTCCCAAAGTGCTGGGATTACAGGCGTGAGCCACTGTGCCCGGCCAAATTCATATGATTTTTAATCCAATGTATATAGATAGATAATGTAAATATATCCTCATGGAATTGCTGCATTTTCTTTTGGCTCAAGCATGAATTAACAATTCAATTACTACCACACTTTACGAATTTTACATTTTAATTCTTCATTTTCTCCATGCTGAAGACAGGTATGACTGTGGATGGGGTAATTCACCAACTGCTTAAAATTGTTGAGAGAACCAGTGACAGAACCAAGAATGCAATGGTCTGCTCCGGTGACTCCGTTTTACGCACTATACTACAAAACATGTCATCGGAATAAGAATACCGTGGCCAGGCGCAGTGGCTCACACCTGTAATCCCTGAGGTAGGTGAATCACCTGAGGTCAGGAGTTCAAGACCAGCCTGGCCAACATAGTGAAAGTCCGTCTCTCCTAAAAATACAAAAATTAGCCAATCGAGGTGGCACATGCCTGTAGTCCCAGCTGCTTGGGAGGCTGAGGCAGAGGAATTGCTTGAACCTGGGAGGCAGAAGTTGCAGTGAGCTGAGATTGTACCTCTGCACTCCAGCCTGGATGACAGAGCAAGACTCTGTCTCAAAAAATAATAAAAACAATAATAATAATACCACCATGAAACCTCAGAGCCACTGAGGTGTTATATGTATGGACTCTGCAGTACACTGGGTGGGTCCCAGGAATCTCGACGTCTTTCCTGCGTTACAAAGAGTTTCCGTACCCTAAGCTTTGAAAATCACTAGTTTTTCAGTCTCTTCTGTGTCTGACAAAAGCTTTGTTACTGTTTGTAATTATAAACTGCTATTATAAAAGCAGTTTTATAATTATAAAACTGCTATTATAAAAAAAGGTGAGTTTTTTTTAACAATCTTTCTCTAAAATTGGATTTGAAAGAAATAAAGTCTACCAAACGTTTGAACAAAGCACAGAGACTGGTAGCAAGATGGATGGAATATTGAGTCCATTTTCATAGCAAGGAAACAGAGTATGTCGCAAGCAAAATGTCAGGAAGAAGGCTTGAGGAGGAGGAAAGGCCTAGTTTCTTGATTGGTCAAGATTTGCCTGCAAACTACATTCGTGCCACAGCACTCAGAAGGGCAGAAAGTGGCTGAATTCCCTCTGTGAGGTCAGTTTAGTCTGAAGTTCGTTAGGGACAGACACAGGGGAAACCACTCACTCCATTAACACCCACACAGTGTGGCCCACACTTAGACCAGGGGAGGCCGCACACCTGCTGTTTATAGAGTTTAACACAGGAGAGCAGGGGCCTCCGCAAGGACAGCCTCTCAAAGCCTTTGCTTCTAGAGTTCCATCTCAATTCCACTGCACAGGTCTTTTAGTGTAAGTTACAAAAAACCTTGCTGAGAGAACAAAAGCTTGTTTTGTCTGTTTCCAGTAGAGTGAACATTCAGAAACTGGTTCCTTCAGAGCTCCAGCGTGCCCCCCGGGTGACCTGTTTTCTGGAATGAGGTTTTACCAAGCTATGTTTTAAAGGAGGAATCTTATTGGTGGACAGGATTTGGCTTTGTTAGCTATGCTATTCGCACTGTTTTTGCAGCACTTGCTTTTGATACTGAAAGGAGTCATGCGGTTTGCAACCTCAAACCACCACACTGACTGTTAGTGGTGACTTTCTGAGTGACGGACACAAGGTGGACCCTCGAGGAGACCTGAGGTACTTGTTAGCAGATTTACCTTAACATCATAACACACGCAGAGTGAGCACCTCAAATGCAAGTACAGCAGGTGAGAGTCTCCGACAAGTACCTAGACCAGTGTGATTTTAGAAATGGGTTCCCTGATTTGGAAATGTAATAAAGTTCCACTGTTTCACTTCTCCTGCAGAAACCCCATATACCAGTGGGAATGTGGCCACAATGTCTCCCATGACAGAGGACAGACCTGGAGCCCTGCATTCTTTGGGGAGGAATCAGCTCCTTCCATTGGAACTGCAGGATCTCTCCCCTCTCACTAGGTCTCCCACACACGCACTTTTCCCCCCAGAGGATCCTACTTGAAGGTCACCTCTTCAATGTGCAGGTTTGTAGCAGTACAAATACTAAATATTGGTCTGGGGATTAGAATGGAATCCATTTTCAGAAAATCTATAAGCCAAATATTCAACCTCAGTATTTGCTTTGTGATTATCGGTACTTATTGGTGAAAATAAAATACATACAAATATCCCGTGCCTGTAGGGCAATACAATATGCTTTAGTCTATCTATTCTGTGCAATAACACGGTCTTCGGGCTAAAGTCAGAGTTATTTGGGCAGTAGATTCCAAAGCCAATTTGCAAACTTTTCTTGAGTATTAACAAATGGTCACAAAATGTCAGGTGGATCAGATTCACTTATAAGCAGGAAAAACTATTATTAGCAGTACACATCAACAGACATATTTAAGTCTCTAGATCTGCATATGCTAAAGAAACACATTTGGATATTGATAAATGAGGAGTTATTTTTTTCCCCTCCAAGTGCAATTTCTAGGGGCAATGCTGACCGACTTCGCCCATGCATAGATGTGCATGGTATCACAGTGTGTGGAATTCGTCCAACATGGAGGTATTGGCCTTGCAGAGCCTACAGTACTCTGTACTGTTCGTGATAGCATCAAACACAGGCCCGAGTCCTCTGCCACAAATCCATTTGATCAAATCTCTGCTTCACGCATCTTAGTGAATGACAGCTTTTTTAAACCTATTTGGTTTGAAGAAAACCTCAAACCAGGGCCATGATTTGGACTGTCTACCGGGCTTTCAGTAATCTTCCATCTGTTCCTTGTCTCAATGTAGTTCCTGAATATACCACATTTCCACCTTCTTCCCTGGGCCTATCCTGCCTCATCGTCCTAAAGCTTCCTCCGCAGTTTTGCCTGCCGGCGTCACATGTTTCTGTCCCTCAAACCTCAGTCCAAATCCACCGCAGGTGCACATCTTCCACAAACCCCAAAAGAAGAGCTGCCCATTCATACAAGACGCAAAGATCTCCCTTACTTCAGGTTTGTCCTACAATACGAGAGCCTACCTTTGGTGCTGCCTGTTTAAAACACCCAGCCTCCTAGTTTTCTACTGTTTTGTCTGGGATTTAGCAGAAGGCATTCTAATTTTTCCTACCTATGCGTTTCCCCTATTGGAGTGTGAGTTCTGAGTGCAGCACCATGCTCTGTGCGTTGGGACTTAGCTCAAAGCCTGCTCTAGAGTGGGTGTCAGAGTTATCAGATCTTTTCCACCAGCTTGTGGCCCTATCGGTCCAGGCTCTTGTGACCACGTGGCCGTCGAGAGTTCGACCCGACCCCAGCACCTGCTTGTTTCAGGCAAGTCTGACTTCCTTGGGCCTTATTCCACACCTATGCTGTTGACACCACGTTCGCAGCTCTTGCTTTCTGGAATGGCTTTACCCCATGCCTGCTTGCTGGAATTCCACCAAAATCAGGGTGGTTCCCCCCACATCTACTCTTGTATCAGCCTCTAGGTTGCTCCCACTCTCACCTGGATTTCTCAAGTACTTTGCCTATATCTCCCTTTTGCCATTATTTTATTCCCAACTTTTTCTTTCTTTTTTTTTTTTGTGAGATGAAATTTTGCTCTGTCACTCAGGCTGGAGTGCAATGGCATGATCTCGGCCCACTGCAACCTCCACCTCCCGGGTTCATGCGATTCTCCTCCCTCAGCCTCCCAAGTAGCTGGGATTACAGGTGCCCACCACTACGTCCAGCTAATTTTTTGTATTTTTAGTAGAGGTGGGGTTTTGCTATGTTGGCCAGGCTGGTCTCGAACTCCTGACCTCGTGATCCACCCGCCTTGGCCTCCTAAAGTGCTGGGATTACAGGCGTGAGCCACAGTGCCCTGCCTATTCTCAACTTTCTATTAATGCTACTTGGTATTTACCTTCTTTATTCCTTAGAGTATAGATTTCATAAAAGAAGAACCATATCTTACTAACCTCTGAATGCTGCACAATAGTTCTTGAGGAACAAGAAAAACAGCATTAAATACTATTCAGAAATATGACAGAAAAACCCACAGCCGAGAATTTTGCTCTTTATTCCCCAGCCACTGACAATGCATTTGGAAAATCTGAGGACTGGTATAGGGAGTTTTCCTGACTAACATACAGAACATATTTTACACTTAAGATGCTATAGCAAAGATGCAGGGGGTGGGGGGCAGGGGAGGTGGTGCTAATCTTTATGCTCTAATATTACCTTTCTGCTGTGATATAAGCATTATCATAATCAGTTGTTTTACTAAATATTTTATGTGGATCTTTCCAAAATACAAGGCAATTGAAGAATATATTTAAATTTGATTATCTAAGAACTATGAACAACTACAGTCTAAAAACAGTATTTTGAATCATGTCATCTAGCTATTTTAGCCATATAAATAACCATGATATTGTATTTACAAAGCGATTCACCTCCTCATGGTTATAATCATGCAATAAATGCAAACTTATTTCCAACAATAGCAAAAAAATCTAATAAAAAATGATAATGTCCTTTATGTGGGAAATAGCTCAATCTATCACTTATATCTTGAACACTAGAGACTGAAGAGGTAACACAGTGCAGAGAGGATGGATTCTTACGTGCTGAAACGTCTAAATGATGTAAATGTTTTTAAAATATGAATGTGGGATTCTGTGGCAGGAAATCTAGACCACAAACTATAACCTGTTTCTAGTTTGTGTGTTCTCTGTTGGTTTAAGCAAACTACCACAGGGAAGATAAACAGGAGAAAATAATTAAAGGATCAAGTAGACTATAAACTTCCCGGGTGGATTAGCAGGTGCCTGAGAGAGTGAATACCAGGTCCACATTCTCAGTGCATAATTCTGTGGCCTGGGGAGAGGTGTAGCATTACAAAGCACAGTTGGTAAATTAGAGCAGATCCTTGACAATTTACAGAACTCTGGGAGATCCGAGTAATAATGCAGGAGTGATCATGTTGATGAAGGGTGGGCTAAATTTTATAACAGTGTATTCTGATGCACCTGTGCATTACTTTGCTCAAAATCTATTTATAATGATATTTACATGCACACTCCATATTCTCTCAAGGGTTCTTCTTAGAATCTAGACTAGGGACCTAAAACACAGCATGGATTGAGTTCTTGAATATTAGACATAGAAAATCATCTTTCCTTTCCTTAACTACAGCTCTCCTAGAGTTGACATTCTCAAGACTCAGTCTGTCAAAGCTCATCCATTCCCGTGCTTAGCCACTCCAGCTGCAATACTCAAAAAGGATTCCAGCATATTCTCCCATGTTGGAAGTCACTGGAAACAACTAGTATACCAGAATTATGAGTCACGTTGCACATGAAACTGAAGCACAATCTCAGGAAACAGTATTCTTTCTAGTAGCCCCCAAAATAAGCTACAAAATATCTCAGCCACAATTTGGAAAAAAAAAAATGTTTTTGTCAAAAAATTTTGCACAAGGATGGAAAAGATACTGGATCTAGGCTATACAGCCCAAGGGAATTTAATCTAAAGAACCAAAGTGGACGCTGCCTTTTGCATAAAGTCTTTGTTGCCTTGTTGGGAAGATCCATTTGTTTAAAAATACACAAATGAAGGGGGATGTGGGGATTTTTTTACACTGATTCCAAAAGCTCTCTTTCTCTGTACATAGTGCCTGCTTGATATGGTTTGACTGTGTCCCCACCCAAATCTCACCTGAAATTGTAATAATCCCCAGTTGTCAAGGGTGGGGCCAGGAGGAGATGATTGAATCATGGGGCGGGTGTTTCTTTTCTCGTGGTAGTGACTAAGTCTCGTGAGATCTGGTGGTTTCATAAAGGGAGTTCCCCTGCACAAGCTCTCTTGCCTGCCACCATGTAAGATCTGTCTTTGCTTCTCCTTTACCTTCCACCATGACTGTGAAGCCTCCCCAGCCAGGTGGAACTCTGAGTTCATTAAACCCCTTTCCTTTATACATTACCCAGTCTCAGGTATGTCTTTCTTAGCAGCGTGAGAACAGACAAATACACTGCTATTACAAACCCATGTGCAATTGAAGTATGCACATGTGATGTCTGCTTCAACCTAGGCCTTGCCTTGGCAGGTATACACAATTAACTTTATGTTTATTTCTTTTTTCCCACCCACATATTCCTGATTAAAATGTATTGATCTCAGCACGGTCTTCATGCTGACTCTACTCCTCAGTCAGGGCTGGCACTGATAGGGAAAACAACTTCCCACAACTAGTTTCTTCCATCTTTCACCTGATAACATTTTAAATATGTGAAAATAGTTATGAAGGACCTTACTTTTCTCTCTGTCAAAGTAATATCAAAAATTTTCCAGCCTGGCGTGTTGCCTCACGCCTGTAATCCCAGCACTTTGGGAGGCCGAGGGGGGTGGATCACCCCAGGTCAGGAGTTCCAGACCAGCCTGGCCAACATGGTAAAATCCCGTCTCTACTAAAAATGCAAAGAATTAGCTGAGTGTGGTAGCAGGTGCCTGTAATCCCAGCTACTTGGGAGGGTGAGGCAGGAGAATTGCCTGAACCCAGGAGGGGGAGGTTGCAGTGAGCTAAGATCACACCACTGCACTCCAGCCTGGGCAACTGAGTGAGACTCATCTCAGGAAAAAAAAAAAAATCCAAACAGTCCTCAAAGATCATAGGTACCAGATCCATCACCACAGATACAGAGCAATTCCTCAAGAGCCCACTTAAACTATTAAAAAACTGAATTCATGATTCTGGATATGGGATTTCTGGGTGAACAGAGGATGGGAGGAATCTTATTAATAAGATTCAGCCTGAGCATCGCGTGGGAGCACTCATGGCATATGAGCCTGCTCTTACCCAAACTGCCAAGTTCCCTGCCTGTATACTATGAACTCAGAACTTCCTGTCATCATATACGTTGAAATTATTTTTACTCCGAGAAAAATTTTACATTAATTTTGATTATATTCTTTTGTTTGGCCTATCACGAGAATTTGAGATCCTGAATCCATCATCCAATATTATTTTCACTCTTTCAACTAGAATCATTATTATGCCCTAACTGAAGATAGGAATAAAAATTTTTGATTCAGAAACACCATTTCTGAATAGTGCTTACAAATACCCATCTCATAACAATATTAAACAGAAACAAAATGGATCCAAACTCACATGGTGTCTTGTGAAACTTTATTATTTCTTTGTGAAAATACATTTCCTAAGTTACTTGATGAATAGGCTGGGATATCTGCTCTGTATATCATCAAGTCAATTCATGGTTTTGGACAGCTAGCTTCTTTCTCTGTTGTGTGAACAACCACACTAGATATGAGTTTCCCTCTAGGGTTCTTCCTTTCCATAACGTCTCACCAAGAACACTGCCAGTAACTCAGCAGTGTGATTTTTAGTCCCCTCAGCTGGTTCAGATGAAATTCTCCTGGGCAGGAGACACAACTTCCTTGAGAACTCTGAAGTTCTCTTTTATAAGCTTCTTATCTTTGGAGGGTGCCAGTTTCTAATTTTAAAAATGTCCGCCTATAATCCCAGCACTTTGGGAGTCTAAGGCGGGAGGACTGCTTGAGCCCAGGAGTTCGAGACCAGCCTGGGCAATTTAGGAAGACCCAGCATCTGAATGAAAAAACAAACAAACTGAATAATCATCCATTTTCACACCAGTTTCAAGAACGAATTTGGTTCTTGTTTTAAGCATAATTGAGGCAGCCTTCTTGGGGTTCCTAACACTTCACATCATTTCCAATTTGTGATGGATTGGTTTCTCAAGACACTCTTTAAAAACGCATTTCATTCTCTTCAATATGTCCTGGGACAGTTGTTTTGCTTGAAAATTGAATTTCTTGTAGAAAATCTGGTGTAGCTGTCTCTGTTTCTTTGGGTAATTTCCCCTTTTTTCCTGATTGGGTGATTTGTTGTTGTTGCTGTTGTTGTTGTTGTTTCTTTTTTTTTTTTGAGAGACGGAGTCTTGCTCTGTCGCCCAGGCTGGAGTGCAGTGGCATGATCTTGGCTCACTGCAAGCTCCACCTCCCAGGTTCATGCCATTCTCTTGACTCAGCCTCCCAGGTAGCTGGGACTACAGGCGCCCGCCACCATGCCCGGCTAATTTTTTGTAATTTTAGTAGAGATGGGGTTTCACTATGTTAGCCAGGATAGTCTTGATCTCCTGACCTCATGATCCGCCCGCCTCAGCCTCCCAAAGTTCTGGGATTACAGGCATGAGCCATAGTGCCCGGCCTGGTTTTTTACAGTCATAGTTTTGGGGGATGTTTTGTTTTGTCAAGGGGTCATCTTTTTTAGTGTTAAAGTCATGATTATATAGATTGTTTTCAGAATTTAAAAAAATATATCCTTACCAACTGCCTCTGTAGTACCAGTCATTTCCCCACTACAACTATCTCGTTTACTCCGGCATGGGGTTTCCTCCAGATGAACCTGACAGTTACTCAAGGACTTTTAGCTTGGTGGAAACCCAGAGTGATTTTCAAAAGGGCCATAGTCATGGAAACAGGGAAAGGGTTAATTCAATAACAAGTTAAGAGATGGAAGAAAAGCAATAGCAAGACTGATATGCGAGAGCACATCAGCATCCTGGCAGTACAGGATGAAGGACACAATTAACCAGGTAGAACTAAGGCACAAAGACCCTTGCACCTGCCCCATGCATGCACCTCCAGATGGGACTAATCCAGGTTCCAGAGCTCATTTCATTTCTAGTTAACACAACACACTCTTCCTTAGGGTCTGGATTAGCATGACAGTATTCTCGGTTTTACCATGTTGGGCAAATTCTTCACTTCTCTATGCTTTCTTTCTTATCTGCAGGTCAAAGGAATAAGCACTTACTGTATGTTCTAATCAGATAAATCTCACAAATGCCATGTGCATTTTAACTCATCAATCAATATCATCATTTATAATCATTGTCTCCAAATATGGCACCTAGTTGATATTTGGATTATGGAGGTATCCAATTGCTTCTATTAAATATTTGTGTAGATTTAGGATTGCAGCCTTTGTTCCCTTCATCTATCTTAGAGTCATATAATCTACTTAAGCAGTATCATCTCTGTTCTCCTACCTTTTTACTCACTCATCCCTATTTTCCTCTGAGTCTCACATACAACTTTATGGTTTCTTGTGGACATACGTTTTTGCTGAGTTCCACATGCTGTCACCCCCCCCGCAAAAGATGTCTTTGGTAAAGGGATATGCTTCATTACCATGCTTCACACACTATGAATCTCAACCCTTCCAGTTACAGTGGTAGCCACAAAACTATATTTATTAACTTTCAAAATATTTGTGCTAAACGAATTACCCATGGTTTATCCATTAGTATTTACACATGTATGTGCCATTTCTAATCTTTTTTCTATTTTTTTCCCTTTAACCACTCTATGTCTCTTTCAATTTTATTATTCCTTATATGCTGTATCCAATATCTACAACACAAATGTTTTATACATTATAACCTGGGCATTTCTCTTTTCCTTATTTTCCTCCGAGCAAATAGACTCATTGATGAGCAAATCATCTTTCAGAAGCTTCGAAAATGTATTGCATAGCACTGAGGCATGTTTGGGGGCATCTCTAGGCAGCCAACTATTCAACATGTATCTCATCCTTTCTACTCCAAAGCCTTAACTTTCAAACAGAGGAATAACACAAGATAGATAAAGGCTTATCAGGGATCAATAAGCCCCAAGCTGACCCATCATTTAACAGTTATGTAAACCGAATGTGTCACTTAAACTCCTAAAGCAACAATGAAGGCCTTTCCTGCATCCTGAATTGGTAATGACCAAAAGGATGAGATTTGGGATGTTTGTAAGCAGTAGAGCAGCAATCAAGTGTAAGTTGCTATTCATTTTCATGTTTACAATTACTAACAGAGATGTGGTACATACTGTTAGACATAAGTGTCTTGGACCACCTAGTTCCCACCCGGTAGGACTTGATTCCTTGAGATGACCAAGCTCCAGACAGAAGAGCTAGTCCACACCAAAGCTGCCTAAAGTAGAGTGCTGTTCCATAGCCAGCCAATTTCAGAAGGATATTTGGGAATGCATGGAAACTCCCAGAAGGACTTGTGACTCTCTACATGAAGAAGCATACATAGTCCAAGGAAATGTCATTGCCTACTGAAAACTGTAATGAGGACACCCAACAACAGACACATCTACACACACTCATATATATAACTGTGTTCAATAATATATAATGCACGAAATATATTCAATAATACACTAGAGAGAGCAAGAAAGAGTGAAGAAACCACGCGGCATTCATGTAAATCCTGCAGTAATTTTAAATAAGTAGCTAATGTTTCACAGACAAGTGTGAGAACCTCTTTTTGGTGGCTGGTTTTTCTCTAGGGTCACTACCTTCCTTTCATCCTGTTTCTTCAGATTCTCCCAAATGAAAAGAAGAACAGGTTTTGCTATTTGGAGTTTACTGGGCCTGGCTTAGTTCCTGAAGTGATCCTAGCCCATGAGATTCAGAAGCTTAAAGCTTCCAGTTTCTATGAGCGATTAAAAAAAAAAAAAAAAAGAAGAAGAAGAAGAACATGGAGAAGGTTCAGAAGAACCAAAAGCAGGTAAGGTATTTTACAAATGACTAGGAGACCTACTAAGATCACTCTTTAGTAACAGTGGTTCTTTACAGCTCATATCAAGCATTTTTTCATACATTTATTCAAAGCATCTTCCAAGTGGAAACCTTTTTCAATCTATTTTTTAAAAATGTATGCAGAATATTTTTAAGTTTTTTAAAAAAAGAAGACCAAATTATTGGTAGACATGGAACATTTTAAATAATTCACTGTACTTATGTCAATTTGGATGAATATAACTTCAATTCGTTGACATAATTAAAAAATTTTAAAACATAAAATGTACAATATTTTGAAATTCATTTTTGTGTGTCCTAAAATCATCATGGCATTTGAGTGTAGGTATATTCTCAGCACTCTTGTAAGATTGCCTCTGTGGCACTTAAGACAATATATTTCATTTATTGCTCAGATTAAAAACAAATCCCTGTAGATACCCAAAGAAAAAAATTACTTTCAGAAGTGCAGCATTTCGACCCCAGGTAGGATTTCAGGCATTATAGCAAGAAGTCATATGTGTTACACAGCTGTAATCTATTTCTAAGGTTTATTTGAATTAAGTAAGTGCCAGAACATAGATGAATTTACCCAGACATCGAGTTTCGGTGCCACTCCAGAGCCCATTTGCCAAGCACTCTCTGACGTGAGATCCCACAAGTGTGTAGCCGGTGTTGCACGTAAATATAGCTGTGGCCCCATAAACTGTCAACGTTCCAATCTTGTTGCCATTTGGGGGAAAGGAAAGAGTTCCACATGAGATAACTAGAAGGAAAAAAAAAATAAAGTGAACATCAATTCAGTTATGCAGATTACTCCTGTGCAAAACAAAAACAAACAAAAAACACTATTTTTAGTCTTAATTTTCACTAAGAACATGGTTGAGAGATGTCTGCTTAGGGCTGGATAGACCAGCCACCTAAGAATCTTAATTTTCCGTCTTTATGCTCCTGAAACAAAAACCTCAAAGCTCAAAGTGGATTCCAAAACATTCTAGATTCTCCAATTACCCATTAATGTTTGTTGTTGCTGTTGAGATGGAGTCTTACTCTGTTGACCAGGTTGGAGTGCAGTGGTGCTATCCTGGCTCACTGCTACCTCTACCTCCCAGATTCAAGCGATTCTCCTGCCTCAGCCTCCTGAGTAGCTGCGATTATAGGCGCCCGCCACCATGCCCAGCTAATTTTTGTATTTTTAGTAGAGACAGTGTTTTGCCATGTTGGCCAGACTGATCTCAAACTCCTGACCTCAAGAGATCTGCCCATCCCGGCCACCCAAAGTGCTGGGATTACAGGCATGAGCCACTGTGCCTCAACCCATTAATGTTGTTTTTATTTTCATCCTGACAGGTATAGCTGAACCGTTCTTGAAAAAATATACAGTATACAAAGTGTAAATGCAGAAGTGTATCTATCAAACAAATTGTCTATCTCTCTACCTTTCTGTCCATATCAATCCCAAGAATTACATAGTAGTAATTACTAGAAGCCTCATGAGCCTATCAGGAAATAAGGAATACCAATTTTCTTTACCAAAGCCAACCAGCTGAGATAAAGTAGTGTGATATTCAAATCCAGGACTTCTGACTGCAATAGCAGTGCTCAGTTTGTTCTTTTAGTTACTTGCATAATTTGTTGGGATCATGAGCTCTGTAAGAATGCTGACTACAAAGGGCATTTGGTGCCTTTCCATAAATTAAAATGTGCATACAAACTAGGCCTTAAGTGGGCATCAATGCTGTGACTCTATGTCCTATGTTTACACCTGCTGTCCCAGCACAGTTATTGATCGTGTCCTTTTTCACCCATGAAAATACTCCAGTTTGGGAAATAAGTTAATGGTCACCCTCATTATATATTCTTACTACACCACTGAAATCTCGGCTCTTCAGATCCATAAACACTTGAGCACAGAAGATCACAGCATCTCAGGGAAGGGAGGAACTCACAAGGTTATCCAGCCCAACCTATCTTCAGAGGCTGGAATAGGTTTTAAACAGGTAAGAATGAAAGTGTTCGAAAAGCTATTCAAAGCAAGTGTTAAGAGTGCTACGTGAGCACTGATGTGTAGGTGCCTCGCTGCAGACTGCAGTGGCAAACACTGAGTCCTTCCTCATTCACAGTAAACCATAAGAAGCAGTAAAACACAGTGAGGAAGAACAGAGATTCTGGCTGCAGGCTACTGAGGGTCAGGCCTGGTTCTGCCAGACATGAGCCAAGCAGCACTGGCCAATTTTCTAAGTCTCTGGGCCCTGTTATGGGTTGATAACAGCTCCCACTGCACAGGCTTGTGCATTAGATTCAAACAGAAGCCATCCCTTGCACATAAGCAGGCTCAATCAGGGTTAACAATGAAATCATAAATCTGGACATATTCAGTCAATTGAATCAAAAGTAGAAAAACCTTTAGAGATAATTCAAGTGAGGAAAATAAAATTACGCATGTACCACTAAGACCAGCCTTTTGTTGTTGTTAATGGAAAGAGTCTTGCTCTGTCGCTCAGGCTAGGGTGCAGTGGTACAGCTGTAGCCCCAGCAGCAGCCCTGACCTCCTAGCTTCAAGAGATCCTTCTGCTCAGCCTCCCAAGTAGCTTGGGGCATGGGCACCAGCACGCTCAGCCATTTAAAAAAAAATTTTTGTAGAGGTGAGGGTCTCACTGTGTTGTCCAGGCTTGTCTGGAACTCCTGGGCTCAAGTGAACCCTCCCACCTGGGCCTTCCCAAAAGCCCCAGACCTTTTAATTAAGCTGTCTTTACTCCATGATATGATAGCACAACCCAGGCTCTATTTCAAATGTTCAGACAGACACAGCCAGACTCAGTGTTTTCTATGGGGGGGCTCTACCAGAAATTGGGACGTCCAGCTCGAGAGTGCATCACGACCAGCACATTACTGTTATTGAGACAGCCTCCATGGTTTATATAGTTTATTGGTTTTGGGGATTGCTAAACTATTACAGTGTCGTACTGCATGCATTTAGTAATATGCTAATATGTTTGCTCTACCAAATGTCAATGAATTCGAGTAGGATTTAGATTTTTACAATTTGTTATGAACTTTTCATTAAGCCTTTTCCCAAACACTGTGAACTTCTCCTTGAACTATGATATTTAAAGATCCATTTTTAGCAACTTAAGATAACTGAATCTTGTCTTGAAACTTCCATGCTTGTCAGAAAAACGTTAAATAACCATGAGGTCTGAGTCGAATTCCTCTTGGAGGTTTCTGCATACCTTCGCCTTCCATGGTAGAGCAGCAAAAAGACCTCCCTCTGCTCGTACAGCTGTTTCTATTCTTGAAGCCTCTGTTAAAAATACTCTGGTGACAAAACTATTTTAAGTGTGTCATCTAACAAGATTTACTCAATTGTAAAGAAGAAGTAATGAAGCAACATTTTAGCTTTTCAGTAGCTAAATAATAGAATTTCAGACCAAGGGTTTCCTTGTATGGTAGTAAACTCAATGCATTAATAAAGATAGCAGCAATAACTCAGAAATCTTGCCTGATTGAAAGGGGAAGCCCCTCACTACTAAAATAGGCTTTGTCATACACCAAAGGGAAAGCCTTATTTTATGTTCTTTTCCTCTCAAGTTTCTAAAAATGAATTTCTTAAGTTTGCCTTTTTTTTTCATTTCATTCAAAGTGTGTCCATGCTCACAGTCTGCAGTGTTTACTCTGAACTCTGGGAGCAAGTCTTTGCACACACAAGACACTCGGCTGACAGCATCCAGAATGCGCCTACAATCCCACAACATCCCGAATGCACCTGTAATTCCACAGCATCCAGAATGCACCTGCAATCCCATAACATCCCGAATGCACGTGTAATCCCACAACATCCCAAATGCACCTGCAATCCCACAACATCCCGAATGCACCTGTAATCCCACATCCACAGCGTGTTTTCTCACTGTCCCTGGGGATTCTGAGCCACTTGCCTCTGTTCCCACAGGAAAGTCTCTTTTTTGTCTTTCCTTCAATTCTATTATTATATTCATGTTGAAATATATCTACTTAAAAAAAGTTGTATTGTGACATGCCAGTTCTCATACCTATGAGGACAGCACTCCTATCAGAAATATGAATATTACTTATGAGTGTGATAAATAAACATAAACTCAAGAGTAGGTCTTTTCAAATACATTCTAGCTGAAAAAAAAAAAAAAGCCAAATGAACACTCAGACCTCCATGAAGAATAAACAGCTGGGAATATGTCAGCAGGCAGGGGCTCTTTTCCATGAATAAAAGGTTCAGTGGACTCTCAATGGTTGTTTGCAAATACACGAAAGCACTTTGTGTAGACCAGAGTCAGGAATTGTTTTATTAGGCCTAGAGGAATACAGTCACCATCAATCACTGGATATAAGTCACATAGGAAGCCTCGCTCAAAGTGAAATGTTCAAACATGAAATCAGCTGTCTCTGGGGCAAAGAGCTGTCATGAGAGTTATTTGATGTTAGCTGGGCATTTACTGGTGAGAATAGTATCAGGAAAATTCAACTGTAGGTAGTCCTGAGTGATATCCGATGTCCACTCCAGCAATGGATCGAAATGACAATGTCTACTCTGTGATTTCCTCGGATATAGATGAAATACATCTGCTGATAAACACAGGCTCCCATAAGTTTAATGATCAATCCAGGCCTGTCTCTAGTAACAAACAGGAGATCTTCAAAGACCAGCCCAGAGACAAAGACAGCCCAGAATTTAGGCCGTGTTCTTTGAGTATCTACAATATTACAAAATTCCAGTGTAGCTCACTAAGTCAGTATGTGTGTATAAAATTAAAATGCAAAATAAGTTTTGTGATTATGGATTTCTGTGATACATGTTTTCTTTTAAATATGTACAATATCAAACAATAAATAAACGTAATAAGAAAAGAAAAGGAGCCTTCCACTTGTATAAAGACATTGTGCTAGGAAGGTGTGTAGGCACCTCTAGATATTAAATTTTAATTTTCTATTATTGTTTCTTGAAGGACAGGACTGCAGAGCTCACTGTTTAAGGGTGAGACTATGGTCTCTGTCCATTAACTTGTGGAGACCTGGGTTTTTCTCTAGGGTCATATTAGAATACCCTGGAGTTAGAATAACACAAACCCTTCAAAAAGCAGTGAATTTCTCAGCTGATTCCACAGTTGTTATGAATGTGATTAGTAGGTGGTCAAGGCTCACCTCTTCATCTGGAGCTACCTGGACAAGCAGACAGGGAAATTCTAACATTTCCAGCTCCTAAACAAATAAGTGACTGAAAAGAAGTAAGTTCTGGGAGATCTTACAGCAGGGCTACTCTAAGATGAACCCTGGGGAGTCAAAAAAATAAATAAACAAAAAGGGAAAATGCCTGCTTCTTAGCTGCAGCAATGACTTGGGTGATGCTACCCTTGAAGATTCTGTTGGTCCTGATCCAATACAACACAGAGAGTGACACTGTGTTTCTTCTGCGAAGACGCGACCACGGTGTGGAAAATTGGCCTTACAAAAATGTGTCATATGCATTACTTTTAATTAAGAAATTAAATTATGTTTTAATTTCCTGGGGTTTACCACACACGTATTTAATAGTAAATTATACTTTTACCAGGATTCATGGTGTGGTGTGTGTGTGCTGGCAAAGTAGGAAACGTGACAGATAAATGTAATTTAAGCATAGCATGAAATTAAAATGTGTTACAGCAAAAATGAAGTAATGTGTTTATTGATTTGTTTTTCTTATAGATCTCAGAAAATAATGTTTACATTTTAACTTTTTTTTCGGGGGGGTGTGGGGCAGGGACAAAGTATTGCTCTGTCACCCAGGCTAGATTGCAGTGGTGTGACCTCAGCTCACTGCAGCCACCAACTCCCGGGTTCAAGCAATTCTCCTGCCACGGCCTCCCAAGTAGCTGGGATTACAGGTGCATGCCACCACACCGGGCTAATTTTTGTATTTTTTAGTAGAGACAGGGTTTCACCATGTTGGCCAGGCTTGTCTCAAACTCCTGACCTCAGGTAATCCACTTGCCTTGGCCTCCAAAAGTGTTGGGCATGAGTGAGCCACCACGCCCAGCCTACATTTTAAGTTTTAAAATTATGTTTTCACTTTCTTTTGGGGGAGCGAAGTTTTAAAGGTGGTGTAATTCTCACCACTATATTGCCTGTGTTTTCTCTGATATTATTAAGTGACTTTCAAGAGAGTAGATGGTTACCATATTGAGGAACTCAATATTTGTTCCAAGTAAATAAAATCAATAATATTGAATATTGCACTAAAGCTGGTTGTGAACAATACATAGATAATGACACCAGTACTCATGAAAATCCGTGCTGGAGGGAAACATGAGACAACTGCTGTTTGTACTGTTCCCTCCACTGCTTTGTGTACTGCCTGCCTGTGCCTTAGGTACACATGCCCTAAAACCATGTATTTTGTGGTGTTATTCTGAAACAGCTCTTCTAAAAATGAGATCCAAGAACTCCTGGACATCTCTGATATTATTTTAGTGGTCAACAAGCATCTCCCTTTCCAATGACTACAGTATCACTATCTCCACCAAAACAACAAATTTTGACAAAGTTAGTGCAGAAGGTGCTATGAGAATCCAGCCATCCTCTATTAAGCCACACATTAAGGAGCTCTGAAAACTTTTAAAATGATGACACTCTTCACATTAATTTTTGCTTTGTTTGAACATGAATCCTTATCGTTCATAAAAATGTGTTATGTAAGCATGTAATTGACATGTTATTTTAAATATACATGTAAAATTGTATCCATTTTAGTGTAAATAAAATCACAAATGAATATTTTTAAATAATAGTAGTTTTTAATGTATGATATAGTTATAAAAAGGTCTTTGGGGTCTAGTGGTAGGTAGAATTCAAAGGTGGTCCCTCCGTGTCCCACCCCTGAGTCAAGACATCTCCTCCAATCCTCTCCCGTTGAGTGAGGGCAGAACTCTGAGTAAGTTAGGAATCAGCTGACTTTGAGTTAATAAAAAATGAGATGCTCTGGATGGGAACAGCCTGGTGAGGGGAGCCCTTATCAGGGACTAAGTCCTTCCTGAAGTCAGAGAGATTGGACTTAGGAGAGGGCCTGGTGGGGTGGGGGACGCAGGGCCAGGAGCTTAGTATCTCCCCATGATCAGCAGCAATAACATAAGACCCTCAGCCACATGCCACAGGACATGGACTGTGACCAGGAGCCAGACTTGGGAAGCTGATCTGAACCTCACTGGACATCACTGGACCCCAATGGACCCCACTGGACCCCACTGGGCCTCACTGGACCCCACTGGACCTCACTGGACCCCACTGGGCTTCACTGGACTTCACTGGACCTCACTGGACCCCACTGGACCTCACTGGACTTCACTGGACCTCACTGGACCCCACTGGACCTCACTGGACTGCACTGGGCCTCACTGGACTTCACTGGACCTCTCTGGACTTCACTGGCCCTCACTGGGCCTCAATGGACTTCACTGGGCCTCACTGGACCTCACTGGGCCTCACTGGACTTCACTGGGCCTCACTGGACTTCACTGGGCCTCACTGGACCTCAGTGGACTTCACTGGACCCCACTGGGCCTCACTGGACCTCACTGGACCCCTCTGAACCTCACTGGACCTCACTGGACCCCAATGGGCCTCACTGGATTTCACTGGGCCTCACTGAACCTCACTGGACCTCACTGGACCCCACTGGACCTCACTGGACCCCACTGGGCCTCACTGGACCCCAATGGACCTCACTGGACCCCACTGGACCCCACTGGGCTTCACTGGACTTCACTGGACCTCACGGAACCCCACTGGGCCTCACTGGACTTCACTGGACTTCACTGGACCTCACTGGACCCCACTGGACCTCACTGGACTGCACTGGGCCTCACTGGACTTCACTGGGCCTCACTGGACCCCTCTGAACCTCACTGGACCTCACTGGACTCCAATGGGCCTCACTGGACTTCACTGGGCCTCACTGAAGCTCACTGGACCCCACTGTACCTCACTGGACCCCAATGGGCCTCACTGGACTTCACTGGGCCTCACTGAATCTCACTGGACCTCACTGGACCCCACTGGGCCTCACTGGACCCCACTGGGCCTCACTGGGCCTCACTGGACCTCATTGGACCCTACTGGGCCTCACTGGACCCCCCCTGGGCCTCACTGGACTTCACTGGGCCCCACTGGGCCTCACTGGACCTCACTGAACCCCACTGGGCCTCACTGGACTTCACTGGGCCTCACTGGACCTCACTGGACCCCACTGGGCCTCACTGGACT
>NW_016808928.1:1204505-1212501 GCF_001698545.2 Rhinopithecus bieti | reverse complement strand
AATTATTCCTAATGATACAAATTGAGGATAACTAGTACTGAACATCAAACAACTATTATCTTTAGAGAAGAAAAACCCACCATGGTAACTAGAAATAACAACGTAAGTTACAGGGTAGGAATTGGCTAATTTTTATTTATTTATTTATTTATTTTTTGAGACAGAGTCTTGCTCTGTCGCCCAGGCTGGAGTGCAGTGGCCGGATCTCAGCTCACTGCAAGCTCTGCCTCCTGGGTTTATGCCATTCTCCTGCCTCAGCCTCCCGAGTAGCTGGGACTACAGGCGCCCACCACTTCGCCCGGCTAGTTTTTTGTATTTTTTAGTAGAGACGGGGTTTCACCGTGTTAGCCAGGAGGGTCTCGATCTCCTGACCTCGTGATCCGCCCGTCTCGGCCTCCCAAAGTGCTGGGATTACAGGCTTGAGCCACCGCGCCCGGCCAAGTGTTGTAAAGTTTTAAGCAGCATCCCAATTTAAACCAAAAGTCATATACTATGGCATCTAAGACAGCACACTTATGCTCCAAAAAGAGAAAAAAAGATTGACAAGCCCTGTATTAGTACAATTAAAAAAAAAAAAAAGTCAGTAGACATAAGAATAAATTGACAATATCAATATCAAGCCTTTTGGGAGGAAAAAAATAAAGACAAGCAGAAAATTTGAGCTTGGTCACAAAAGTAACAATAAACTCCATGTCAACTTTCCCCAGCTCACCGACCCTATGCGTGGCACACTGCCTTGCCTGGTGTGGATTTGGTTCTCTGATACCACTCTCCACCAGAAGATACCAGGGCTTTTTGGAGAACAAAGCGTTTGGGTAAGAAAAATTCCAGATAACCACAGAACATCCTATTTTCATGAGAAAATAAGGACTATTTCAGAGATGTTAAAGCTGCGTGAAAGGGACTCCCTCGGCCAAAGTGTCACAACCTGAGCTGCAAACATTAATAAAATTGTTTTTTTAAAAGTCAACAATGATTTCAGCTGGAATCCAGTGACTTTGGAAAATGCCACATGTCCATGATGACATTCAAGAGACAAACAGCAAAGTGTGATAGAACAGTTCGTGCCCAGCCCACGAGTCAGCAAGCAGCTGACAATTTTCAAAACAAATGTGTGGCCGAGAGAACCACACATGTGATGATAAATGATGTGTGGGGGTTGCGTCTGGACCCCACTCCATGTCAGAAGCACCAGAATACAGTCGAGAAAACTAGAGGCAGGAAAACAGACTTCCCAGAATTTCAGAGGCTGGAGGCAGAACCACTTCAAGGACAGCAGAACTCCAACTTTGCTTTCTTTCCCAAAATGAGGTCAATGCCTTGCTACTAACGAGTGTAGTTCAGGAATGAGGTTTTTGTCAACATTCCCTTAAATAGAAGGCTCTCCACTGTATGTGAAAATTCTTCTCGAAGGCTGATTGAGCCATGAGCACAGAAGATTGTCACACAGCAAATACCATTTGGCATGACCCTGCTCTGGGTAGACAGAGATACCGTAGCTGGGCATCCCTGGGAAACCGGGGAGACAAGAAAAGGCTGTACTCGGCTGTTGCAGCTGCAGAAGCCCCGTGTAAAACCCCACCTCTAAGAAGTTAATAGGTGTCTGTTTTTAAGATCCCATTTCTGGTTCGAAATTGACAAAATGATGTTGGCGGGAAGAGTCTAAAGTAGGCAAAAGTTTAGTGTTCCTGACTCCTTCTCCGAATCTCTCCTTACTGGTGCTAATGTTGGAATCTCCAGGTGATAAATTGACTTCCAAGGATGAATACATCTGTGCATGACTGGCAAGAATGTGGGGAAGGGCAGCATTTCCGAAGCGGCAAAGGTGTGATAAAGAGGAACGGCCCTGCAAACTCAGTGACCAGGTCATGAACCATCCAAACCAGGACACTGTTCAGAGTGACAAGCAATCATTAATAAACACCTGGAAAACAGGCTTCAGGCAGGGCTATCTTGGAGAAACAGGGACCATGTTCATTACGATTATGAAAACTTTGAGCTCCTTGAGGCCAGCAATCCTTCCTGATTTATCTTTGTGTTCCTGGTGAAGAGCTTGTGGTATGTGCTTCATTAAAGTTTGCTCTATTAAAAGTTGAATTAAAATTATTACCAAAGACAAACATTCATGCTTTTGTCTTTTTCATTTTTTATTCTGATGTAGTTTTACTAAGTTGTGTATTTTATAAATTATAAACTACCTGTTTTTACGCATAATTTTCTGTGAACAATCAAGACTGTATATTAGATATGTCTGAATCAAAGACTGCTCTGAACTAGCATTGTTTTATTTTTATATTTATCCATATTTAATGTGAAACTCACTCAAAGCTTTAACTGCTTATCTTGTACCTAAGAGAATAATCATCTCCCTTTTGAAGACAGTCATTGGAGAACACAGTATCTTCAGCATTAACACTATTTCCCAAGATCTTAATTAGAACTCTTGACTAGCCTGTCTGCCGTAAGAGTTATCTTTTTACACATAGGTTTGTACTTGTCTTTGAGCTGATTTCAAATACAGTTGGAAAAATACAATCATTAACAAGGAAAAGAAAACATCAAATGTCTAATCCAGCAGCAATGTGGTTTAAGTATGTCACGTGACAATACGTATGTCATTGTAAGTATGTCACATTGTAATGAAAAGACAGGCCATTTGTGCTTTTGATCTATAGGACTCTGACAGATGATAGCTCCACTAGAGAAGCTCACCGTTGACAGCAGCCATCCAGAATAATCCAGGATGCCGTGTCTTTCGGGGGTGCATCCCTCATCACTTACCTCGACAGCCTGGCCTCTCGTCTCCTATGTTCCACGTCCCATTGGCCTGGCACTGCGCGAGCCTCCGGCCCTCTAAGTAGTAACCAGGACTGCAGCTCAGCAATACTTGAGCACCATACTCATTCAAGGATCCTGAAACCAGCCTCCAGATGACATGTTCTGAGAGCTGAGTTTCAATGCTGGGGCAAGAGACCGCTGGAACAGAAAGATACATCACATCATCATTTTCCTTTTTTGGAAAAGATCAGACCGTGCTTGCTTTGAATGGCAAGGTCTTCCTCTATGAAACTGGTCTTGCTGGGCCAAGTCGATGTCATTACGTATTATCTCAGCGTTTCTCTACCACCCACATAGTCCATCTGGGAATGATCCCATATGTAAAATGCATTCAATTGCCTCATTACAGATGTCCTGGCAAGTGTGAAGCCAGACTGAACTGTCAAGGGGGTAAATCACTTCCACCAAAGTATATGGCTCATTGGAGTTGATGAAAATTTTCACGAGGGTAATGAGCACATGCAAATAAAAATCTTACATATAATTTCCCTCAATGTCCTATCCTTGGAGGAACTTGGAATAGTAATTGTGTAATTGCAAACCAGCTGGGACACTAATTTGCAGAAAATCAGATACCCTCATTTCTTCAATCCTATGAAACGCACATATATAACACACCTATATATCGTTGAATGTAGAAACACACAGAAATACATAGGCACACTGCACTAATACTGTCCAGAAAAACGCTTAACAAGTCTTTTTTATTATTATTATACTTTAAGTTCTAGGGTACATGTGCACAACGTGCAGGTTTGTTACATATGTATACATGTGCCATGTTGGTGTGCTGCACCCATTAACTCATCATTTACATTAGGTATATCTCCTAATGCTATCCCTCTCCCCCTTCCCCTCCCCACAATAGGCCCCGGTGTGTGATGTTCCCCACCCTGTGTCCAAGTGTTCTCATTATTCAATTCCCACCTATGAGTGAGAACATGTGGTGTTTGGTTTTCCGTCCTTGGGATAGTTTGCTCAGAATGATAGTTTGCTCGGTTTCCAGCTTCATCCATGTCCCTACAAAGGACATGAACTCATCCTTTTNTTTATATCCTACTAATGGACTGACATATTTTCCAGTCAGGAAAAAGTTGCCACCTTAGTTGGAAAATGGATTTCATCACAGCCTGGCTTCTATAGGTTGCTCAATTCCAAATTGAAGGTTCCCATTGGTGTGTTTGATATGTAACCTTAGTCATGTGTGGTGCCTGAGCTGCGAGGAATATGCATCTTGTCTTAGTGCATTTTACATTGCTATAACAGAATACTTGAAACTGGGTAATTTATATATTTTTTAAAAAGGAGTTCACTTTGGCTTATGGTTCTGGAGACTGGGAAGTTGAAGATTGGACAGCTGCATGTGGTTGACTTCTGGTGAAGTCCTCATGCTACATTGTAACATGGTGAAATGCATCACGGTGTGAAGGAGGTGCTCTGAGAACCAAACTGGCTTTTTTTTTTTTTTATTATACTTTAAGTTCTAGGATACATGTGTACAATGTGCAGGTTTGTTACATATGTATACATGCGCCATGTTGTTGTGCTGCACCTGTTAACTCGTTATTTACATTAGGTGTATCTCCTAATGCTATCCCTCCTCCCTCCCTGCACCCCATGACAGGCCCTGGTGTGTGATGTTCCCCACCCTGTGTCCAATGTTCTCATTGTTCAATTCTCACCTATGAGTGAGAACAAGTGGTGTTTGGTTTTCCGTCCTTGGGATAGTTTGCTCAGAATGATAGTTTGCTCGGTTTCCAGCTTCATCCATGTCCCTACAAAGGACATGAACTCATCCTTTTATATGGCTGCATAATTCCATGGTGTATATGTGTCACATTTTCTTAATCCAGTCTGTCACTGATGGACATTTGGGTTGGTTCCAAGTCTTTGCTATTGTGAATAGTGCCACAATAAACACATGTGTGCATGTGTCTTTATAGCAGCATGATTTATAATCCTTTGGGTATACGCTCAGTAATGGGATGGCTGGGTCAAATGGTATTTCTAGTTCTAGATCCTTGAGGAATCACCACACTGTCTTCCACAATGGTTGAACTAGTTTACAGTCCCACCAACAGTTTAACAAGTCTCAAAGGAGACCATCTATTCATATCCTTAGAAAAGGACCTAGAATACAGTAGTTACTTAAGAAGGAGTAGTAACAATTGTAATAGTGACAGCAACAGTACTAGTAGTAGTATATTATTACCAGGGTGGACTTCAAGGACTTTGTAAATATACTGAAAATATATGCAAAGTCTGAATTGTATGTGGGTATATATTCTTTGAAAAGTGCAAGATGATTTAAAATAAATTACACAAAATTAGAAACTAGAGCCGTTTATCTAATTATGAAGCTTTGGTAGCTATCATTCATTACAATCAACCACCAAGAAAACTGATCACATTGATTAATTTATTGAGCTGGGAAGAATTAACTGGAGAGATCATAGTTTTTTTCAGAATCATAGTGATATATTTTAAATTCTATTTTTTCTTTTTTTTTGGTGACAAAGTCTCGCTCTGTCTCCCAGGCTGCCCGGCTGGAGGGCAGTGGCACGATCTCAGCTCACTGCAACCTCCACCTCCCGGGTTCAAGCGATTCTCCTTCCTCAGCCTCCCAAGTAGCTGGGACTATGGGGATACAGATGCCCGCCACCCAAGTAGCTGGGACTCCCAAGTAGCTGGGACTATGGAGATACAGATGCCCGCCACCATGCCCAGCTAATTTTTGTATTTCTAGTAGAAATAGGGTTTCACCACGTGGGCCAGGCTAGTCTTGAATTCCTGACCTCAAGTGATCCTCCCACCTTGACCTCCCAAAGTGCTGGGATTACAGGCATGAGCCACTGCACCCAGCCTACATTCAAATTCTATACAAGTTTATTATAATTGAGTCAGGCATAACCAAAATGTTACAAAAATCTTATTAGTCTTTTCTCAGTAATTTACAAGTGCTATGTGAAAATATACTGAAAAATGCAAGTTTTTTGATATTGTCGCAACAGTAACAATGAAGTTTAAAATGTGAAGAAAAATTGCTAATTTAAAAGCAATCCTTAGGTTTACTTCTCTCAAGTATTTTTTAGGTTGAAGCAATTATTCTAAATTTATGTGAATACTCAAATGTTTAATCCAATGATAAAATGATATTTTCTCCAGCCTAAATACTCAGAATTTCTGGCAAAACTGTCATTTCTGAAAAGTCCTTAAAAGCTTCAGCCTCATAAATTCATAGCTCAACTTGAATCTCACTGCATATTTTAAATAAAATGCATTTAATTTCACCAAAAAACATACTTGTAGAATTGGTTTTAATAACCTGAACTATCTTTTACAAACTTTATTTCTGCCAAGAATGACTCAGCTTTGTTCTTTTTTTGTTTCTTGTTTCCTTGTTGTTGTTTTATATAGACAAGGTCTCGTTATATGGCCCAGGCTGGTCCTGAAGTCTTGGGTCAAGTGGTCCTCATGCTCAGTCACCCAAAGTTCTTGGATTACAGGTATGAGCCACTGCACCCAGCCAAAAATTCCAATTAGGTTCACACAACGGAATCAGAAATTTTCTTTGAGCTAATATCATCTACAGTAGCAATTTCCAAATTCTTCATCATGACCTCTTTCTTCATGAAAATGGTATTTGGTTCAGTTTGTAATCATCTTAGGATAGTTTGATTGTTTGCTCACAACTCTTTTTTTTTTTTTTTTTTTTTTTTTTTTTTTTTTTTTTGGCTATGCTATAGGCTCATTTATTGTAAACACTCTCTTTTTACAATTTTTTTTAGTATAGTGTCTGACAAATTAGACACTATGTGTGTGTGTGTGTGTGTGTGTGTGTGTATATATATATATATATATATATATATACGTGTGTATGTTTTGAAAAATAGCCTGCCAAGAAAATACATTGCCACAACAAAAAGAAAGAGAGGAGATAAACATGTATGAGTGGAAATTAGGAGTATAAAGAAAAGTGAGGACTGAAATAAATATTAATATTGAAGTCTATCTGGCCCTTTGTTAACTGAAGGATGAGAGTTGAAGAGTGGAGATTTCCAGAAATTTGTGCAAATTATCATTTTATTTAATATTTTTAAAAAATGATAGGTAGAGGGCCGGGCGCGGTGGCTCAAGCCTGTAATCCCAGCACTTTGGGAGGCCGAGACGGGCGGATCACGAGGTCAGGAGATCGAGACCATCCTGGCTAATATGGTGAAACCCCGTCTCTACTAAAGAATACAAAAAACTAGCCGGGCGAGGTGGCGGGCGCCTGTAGTCCCAGCTACTTGGGAGGCTGAGGCAGGAGAATGGCGTAAACCCGGGAGGCGGAGCTTGCAGTGAGCTGAGATCCGGCCACTACACTCCAGTCCGGGCGACAGAGCAAGACTCCGCCTCAAAAAAAAAAAGATAGGTAGAGAACATACAAAAAACATTGAGTTTGAATACTCTATGATGTAATTTGGAAGGAGAAATCCCAAATAATATAAACCAAGAGGATGTGAGACCATTTTCCCTAAGGAGTGGTAAATAAAAAAGGTCCAGTCTTTGTTAGTTGCATCTCCATGCACCCCTGCGTTCATACAAAAACAGTGCCAACAGCCCCCACGGAATGGTGGGCCCTGATTTGCTATGGTCAATAAGGCTGTCACAAAGAATGTCCTTTATCTTGGCCCAATAAAATAATGTGGCAAAAATTCGATAACAGAACTGTGACTCTTGTGAGAGGATATTGAATTCAAATAAAAACAGAACATTTTACAACCCCCAAACACCTACCCCAGTCTACCGATTCATATGTCTGTAAGTAGTTTCTAGTGACTCACTATCAGAAGCCTGAAAACCGTGTCTTCCTGCACTCCCTGTCACACACTCTCCCACAAAGGTGTCTACACTCAACCTCCCCAAAGGTGTCTACACTCAACCTCCTGTAACTCACTACATTTTCTCCTCTTCTGTGCATCCTCAACCTCTACCTTACTTCAGAGTCAAGTGCTTAGTTTTGGTGCAAAATTTCACTTGCACACCCTTAAAAGAATATTTAAAAAAAAAACTAATCTCTTTATATATCCTTCATTAAAAATCTAAAATTTTCCTCAAAAGTTTAAGTCACTGGCATTACCAGTATATGACATGCAAATTAAGGTAAAATGCCCTT
>NW_016808928.1:1198031-1201551 GCF_001698545.2 Rhinopithecus bieti | reverse complement strand
TTTCAACAAAAAAAAAAAAAAAGAAAAAATCTTAAGATATTTTATTTTGAAAGTTCTTTATGAATAATCTATAACACTTACTGTAGCGAACTTTGATTTTTAAATTTCCTGTGACCACACGATTTCACAGGTGAAAATGCTCTCTTTGATTTAGTGGTGAATTTCCTATTAATATACCATTGATTGAATAAACAATATGATAAAATTGTTGATAATCTATGTTCAACACAAAAGTAATGTTTTATTGGTAAGACACCAATTGATGCTATAGATGAGGCCTTTTTGTTGTTCATGCATTACTGATTGTTAGAAAGAGACAAGCTTTAGTATCAATTGTATTGCTATTGTGGACTTCAGACCTCAAGAAAAGTCGTGTGTTAAAATAAATTTGGCTCACTGAGAATGATGGTTAACACAGGAACAGAAAACCAAACACCGCATGTTCTCATTTATAAGTGGGAGGTGAACAATGAGAACACGTGGACACAGGGAGGGGAACATCACACAACAGGGCCTGTCAGGGGGTAGGGGACAAGGGGAGGGAGAACATTAGGACATATACTTAATCCACACGGGATTTAAAACCTAGAGGACAGGTTGATGGGTGCAGCAAACCACCATGGCACATGTATACCTTTGTAACAAACCTGCACATTCTGCACACATATCCCAGAACTTAAAGTAAAATAAAAATAAATAAATAAATAAATTTGGCTTAGAGTTGCCTTTGTACTTTGAATTCCTACACAGTGAACTGCAGCCTCACCCAGTATATAACAAACCGCAACTCTACTCAAGAGGATGTCCTTGTAACAAGTCGCTGAGTCTCAGCTAATCACAGCAGCCCTTGCTTCAGCCCATCACAGGCCCCAGACTAGTCAGACCACGTCCCCGTCGGGCAGGCGCCCAGTGGTGGCTCCTCCAGCTGCCTCCCTCTGTCCCTTCCTTTTTCTATCAGTGCCGCTGCCCACAGTGCTGAGTGGAGCTCTCTGGACCTTTCCTGGATTTGAAGGCTGTCTGATTGATACATCCATCTATTTACTCAAATAAACTCTACTAAATTTCATGCGTCAAAAGTTTTCCCTTAACAGGTAGAAGAAAATAGTTGGAATGAAGAAAAGATTTGATGTGGTTTCTGGCTGATGAAATTGCCCATGCTTTTGTCCTTTTTTAACTGTTTTCCATAGTTTCCAGGTTTTCTATGTATTACTAATGGTCAGAGAAAAAGCCAACCAAGAGATCAAAGCGACTTAGGCGTAGTGACCTGATAAGCACAGACAGCATTTTACAGTTAGGCTGAAAAACTAAAAGCTGAGAGGACTTTATTTGTTTACAAGAAAAACTGGAAATAGTTACACTAAGTCCCAATTAAAAAAATCTTCTGTCTTGGGGTACAAATATATATGTATACAAACACATTATATATAAAAACACATAAAAACACATAAATATCTGTACATATGTAATTTATATGCATATATACATTTTAATGTATACATACCACACATAAATGCAAAAGGTTATAAAAATCAATGCATAATAGTTTAACAAGAGGTTATTTAGGAAAACTAGGATGCTTCTGTTATATTCTTAGTTATTTCTTCCCACAGTATCATACTTAGGAAAAAGTGAAAAGGGAGCAAAAATATAGTCTATAGGGAAATTCTCATTTCATGACATTAAACATTAGAGATTAAGGGAATAAGATAAAACTGAGACATATGGAGGATGGTAGAATACATGAAGCTGAAGTTAAGAACTGGAGCAAAAATATGAGTGGAACATCACAGAAGAAAGAAGGCAAAGCGTGAGCCAGGGGCACTGGGGAGAAAGGGAAGGAGAGCCTGGGAAATGGCTTTCGACTGAGCTCTCGTTTCTGCCCAGGGACGGCCCTAACAGTGAAAGGCGGCTGCAGTGAATACGTATACCTCCCCTAAGACTTAAGACAAAGTGGAGTTACAGTCAGGAGGCAACTTAAAACAGCCTGAGTACCTCTGTGCTGACATTTTTAAAGAAAATTTTAAAGAAAACACTTCGTTCTTCCTAACAAAATTATCTTAGCTCGATGTCTCCTAGGCTGTACCCTGTACCTGCCAGCACTCCCCAGTCACCCACCACCATAGGCAGACACTGTAGAGCGCGGCTGCTCCCAGGGACACACACCTGTTTAAAGAGCTCTTTTCACATTGTGTATGTAATCCTGTAAGTAATTTTACTCTACGTGGATCCTCACTCACAACAACACTGAGACAGGAGAGGAGGGCGTCACTATTTTTTGTATTTATTTGCCAGTTACAGAGGAGCAACGAAGCCCAAGCTCAGCCCAACCAAGCCAGAATTTCCATCTACGGGCCTCATGTCATGTTGTGTTTCTGACTTGTCACTTTCTCTGAACACTAGAAACAATACAGGAAAATCTGATTTACTCTACAAATGACTAAAATAGATAACGTGCTGGAAGCCATTTCTTGGCTCTTCCTTCCTCCTTCCCTCCCTTCCTTCCTTTCTCCCTTCCTTCTTCTTCCTTCTATCCCCTCCCTTCCTTCCCTTCCTTCCTTCCTCCCCCTTCCCTTCCCTTCCCTTCCCTCCCTTCCTTCCGTCCCTTTCTTCCTTTCCTCCTTCTTTTCCATTCCTTCCTTTCCTTCCTTCTTTCATTTCTTCCTTCTTTCCCATCCTCCCTCCTTCGTTCCTTCCTTCTTTCTTTCCTTCCTTCCTTTTTCCTTCTTTTCCTCCTTATTTTCTTCTTCATACATTATGACAACAAACTTCCACCACCTGTACTAACCTCAGGA
The DNA here is from genome assembly GCF_001698545.2 of Rhinopithecus bieti. Lineage (NCBI taxonomy): Eukaryota > Metazoa > Chordata > Mammalia > Primates > Cercopithecidae > Rhinopithecus > Rhinopithecus bieti. The sequence continues at coordinate 1,198,759 of NW_016808928.1, read as the reverse complement.
GGCATTTTCCATTTCCTGAGATTATAAGCCCTAAATGACCTAGTGTGCATTTTAGAACCTTTAAGAAATGTGGATTCAGAAAGGCATTTCAAATGCCTAAGGTCTTCCAAAATATTTTCCTGTCTATAGCAACATGAGTTACAGCATGGCCTTAAAACACAGAGGTTAGAGTTCATTTATGGAGATTGCCTTTAAATTTAAGGTCGGTTAGCACCGATATATGCTTTGCCAAATATTAGCATTCATATTAGATGTGCAGTCTCCAATATCAAATCAAACATGTGTTCCTCTTCTAAAAATTAATCTGGCTTTAATAAACATAGCCATAGCACGGAATTCTCTTGAAAGATGGGTAGTTTCCAAGCAGGTTTCACTGAGAATCCAGAAAGTGACTCCAACCTCAGAAATGTCCTTAGACCACTGAGGGGTGAAAAGGAGTCTCCTATGGACTGGTCCAGAAGGCTCTCCTCTCTCTTACCTCTACTTCTCCTCCTATTTCAGAGTGAGAAGTCAGGCTCTAGAATTTGGGGAAGATAGAGAGACTGAAATAAGAAAAGAACATTCAAATTTTATGTTCTGTTTATTTCCTCATTTCTAATATCTCCACCAAAATGTTAAGGCAGCCAAACACTCCCATCAAAAATATTAACTTCACCTGGCTACTATTAACTAATATATGGCTTGGAGAAGCTTTAGTTTCTCAAATGGATTTTCACTCTTATTGCATG
>NW_016808928.1:1119626-1197283 GCF_001698545.2 Rhinopithecus bieti | reverse complement strand
GCCTGTAGTCCCAGCTACTCAGGAGGCTGAGGCAAAAGAATTGCTTGAACCCAGAAGACAGAGGTTAGAGCGAGCTGAGATTGTGCCACTGGGTGGCAGAGTGAGACTCCAGCTCAAAATAATAATAGTAATATTATAAATTAATAGGTGATTTGAATGTTTTGTGGAAAATAATTGGTTAGAATATTTCTGAGTAATATTTTCACATAAAACATTTAAAGGAAATGCTTTGCAGCATCATGAACATTTTAAAACGTGTTGAATGCTTCTACAGAAGTTCGAGTGTCATATTTTTCCTTCCCTTTCTCTGCCTAAAATTGCGAAACATTTTTCTTCATATCAGTAAATAAATTATGAATATTTCTGTACAAGAAATAAGTAATAATTTCCTTAACCAAGATGAAAATGGCTGAGCAGAACTTAAAAGCATGAGAGAGCTCCTGACAATTTTGAACTACATGAAATTTATGTCATTCAACATTTTTGGACTTAATAAAAAGGAAATTTTACAGGGTTAAAGCAAATAATTTAAAACATTCTCAAATGAGTATTATTTTAACAGGTAAATATATATGTACTATAGAGCAAAAATATATCCCTTAAAATGCATTTTTCTTGTTTTCTTTTCAGCATTATATTAATATAGAACAATCAAATTCTTCTATTTTACATGTATTACTTGTTCTCTGATTCCAAACATAAAGAATCCCAGGTAATATCATAAATATGCTTGAAAAGGTGCTAACATGAATAAACACACCTTGAAAAGCTTTTTCTAGCAACATTTAAATTTTTTCTAGGCATAATATTATACATAGCATCAGGTTATTTCTTTTTCTTTTGAAATGTCAATGTAAGTGTTGGCTGTGTAGAAATATTATTTTTGGTTGTTACATGCTTGTACCATTTCAAAGAAAATAGCACCGTATCTTTCTGTAGAGATATGTATTTTAAAAACTCATATATTGATAGAAATGTGTGCTAATATTCCCATCTTTACTCAAGTATATGTTTAGAACTGTTATATGAAAGATGAGGATGTCAATCTACTGATATTTTATAAACCGATAAACTCGATAGTTCAACATAGCACAGCGTTTTTGCCAGCCTGTGACAGCCTGTTTCTGGCAGCCATCAAATGGTGGTAAACCCCATCTAGCCGGCAGTCTGTGGGTATAAAGTGCTTTAAAGCAGTATAGTACAATCACGCAAATGTTATGTTCATTTCTAAAATGTATTTTGACATCACGAACTTCTCAGTTTCAGAATATGTTAGTGATTATTGTCCACCCTTCATCTCTGTGAAACATCAGCTCTGGAAGGCACAGAGGCCTTAACAACTTTGTGCATGCTCCCACGCCACTGGGAATCCAAGCCTCCCTCATCACCATGCAATGGTTTCCAGCACCTGCCAACCCTGTTCCCAGGCCACCCAGGCAGGAGGGTGATGGGGACAATTCTCCACAGGTCTCTTGTACATCTCGTTAGCTAATGTACCAAACTGACCTTTCGGCCTGAATTCTTTCTTCCAAATATGTAGCAAACAGCCTTGGAAGAGAGAGGTGGATATGTACCTCCTCTCTAGCACAGAGACTCTTGCATCTCTGTATTGTATAGTACATGTAGTACATATAAACCTATATGTACATGTAGTACATATAGTACATAGAAACCCACAGTACTAAGTCATATCTAGCACTAGGTCATATCTAACACTAGGTTTATATGACCTATAAGTAACCCAATGTAGAGAAACTGAGGTTATGTCTATGAGTACCAGGCACTGTTTTAATCATCTCACATCAGTGAAATCTTTGCGCTCTTATAACAAACCTATGAAGTGCTGCTATGATGCGCAGAGTATAGTCGGGAGCTTGAGTACCTTTCCCAAGGTTGCTCGGTTGGGCCATGATGGAGTCAGCACTGAAGATGGTCCTTTTATGCCCATCCACAAGGTTACCCACGTGGAACTAGCATAAAGTGTCTGTGCTGCTTTCAGCTGTGCTTTGACAGGGGATTCCCATAAGCGGGTATACAAAGCCAAAGAAAGGTCCCATCCCCACCTAATCTAAATGCATCATCATTGTGTGCAGATGATAAATACACTTAGAAAATTCCTATCAGGTGACAAAAGGAAAAGTCTCTGTGCTAGAGAGGAGGTACATATCCGCCTCTCTCTCCCAAGGTTGTTTGCTACATGCTTGGAAGAAAGAGTTCAGGCCGAAAGGTCAGTTTGGTATGTTAGCTAACGAGAGTACAAGAGAACTGTGGAGAATTGTCCCCATCACCCTCCTGCCTGGGTGGCCTGGGAACAGAGTTAGCAGGTCCTGGAAACCATATAGTACATATAGTACTATAGGTTTATATGTACTATATGTACTATATATAGTATTTGTACTAGCAACATTTAAATGTACATATACACAAATGTATATATAGTACATTTATATGTACTATAGTACAGTGCATATAGTACATTTATATGTACTATATATAGTGCATATAGTACATTTATATATATATATGCACTATATATAGTGCATATACTACATTTATATGTACTAACCCATTTAAATTGGGTTACATATAGTACATATAAACCTACAGTACTAGGTCACTATAGTGACATATATAGTATATATAGTGATATATATAGCGATATATATAGATTATATAGTACCACAGGTCCCTATAGTGATAGGTTTAAATGACCTATAAATACTAGATATGACTAGATGTATCTAGCGATATAAACCTATCACCATCTATGAGTATCAAGCTAGTATGGCTCTGCTTTGCTTTCCCTTTTTTATAATGTATATAGATTGCATTTAATCATGTAAAGTCCTCATGGTGCCCAGCATAGAGTAGGTCCACATAAATAAATTGTTAATGACTTTGCTTCACTGACTAGTAGTGGTTTTAGCCAAAGAAACAATACCCACATATTGGGATTACAACTTAGGGTTGTTCTTTTTTTTCATGCAAAATCACACATTTATTAAACATATTATTAACTTAAAAACAACACACCAGTTTCTTTTACAGTGCTCTTCATCCAACACCTTGGACAAAACCATCAGCCCAAAGTGAATTCAAAAAACAGATTACAAGGCAAACAATGACAATAGGTATGGACAGGCACTAGCAAAAAAAAAATGCAATTTGTTCTTTAATTAAATAATGTCATTCTCAAGTGATATAGACCAGTCATCTTGACAGAATTCCTTTTTTGTATAAATATTCATAAATAAAATATATCTACAGATTGGAAAGAGCTGCAAGCATTCTACAACAGCTGCATGTCACTCTACAGCAGCTTAATGTCTACCTTAGGGGAAAAAAAGCACTAAAATCCTCTTCCATTGAAAGTTGTTTATTTCTCTGGTGTACCACAGCTAAAAATGAGTTATGATAGCAACTCGATGGTGATTGTGTTATATTCCTTTAATCGAAAAGGAAACATTTATAATATTCTAAGTATCTTTAGCCCAAATACTATGTCATATTGGGCATTTTTTAATAACCAGACTGTACTGTCCTTCATATGTGAAGTTGACACTACTGATTTGTCAATGCCAAATGTTGGGCTAAAACATTCAATTTTTATTATTATAACATAATAATAATAAAGTATTAATTGTATTATTATAATATANATAAATATAAATTATATAAATATACAATATATATTTCTATAAATATAAATTATGTAAATACATATTATATTATATATATAATATAATATATATTATATATATATATAAAATATTTACAAATTGGGCCAGGTACGGTGGCTCATGCCTGTAATCCCAGCACTTTGGGAGGCCAAGGTGGGCGGATCATGAGGTCAGGAGTTCGAGACCAGCCTGGTCAACATGATGAAACCTCGTTTCTACTAAAAATACAAAAATTAGCCTGGCTTGGTGGCGGGAGCCTGTAGTCCCAGCTACTCAGGAGGCTGAGGCAAAAGAATTGCTTGAACCCAGAAGACAGAGGTTAGAGCGAGCTGAGATTGTGCCACTGGGTGGCAGAGTGAGACTCCAGCTCAAAATAATAATAGTAATATTATAAATTAATAGGTGATTTGAATGTTTTGTGGAAAATAATTGGTTAGAATATTTCTGAGTAATATTTTCACATAAAACATTTAAAGGAAATGCTTTGCAGCATCATGAACATTTTAAAACGTGTTGAATGCTTCTACAGAAGTTCGAGTGTCATATTTTCCTTCCCTTTCTCTGCCTAAAATTGCGAAACATTTTCTTCATATCAGTAAATAAATTATGAATATTTCTGTACAAGAAATAAGTAATAATTTCCTTAACCAAGATGAAAATGGCTGAGCAGAACTTAAAAGCATGAGAGAGCTCCTGACAATTTTGAACTACATGAAATTTATGTCATTCAACATTTTGGACTTAATAAAAGGAAATTTTACAGGGTTAAAGCAAATAATTTAAAACATTCTCAAATGAGTATTATTTTAACAGGTAAATATATATGTACTATAGAGCAAAATATATCCCTTAAAATGCATTTTCTTGTTTTCTTTTCAGCATTATATTAATATAGAACAATCAAATTCTTCTATTTTACATGTATTACTTGTTCTCTGATTCCAAACATAAAGAATCCCAGGTAATATCATAAATATGCTTGAAAAGGTGCTAACATGAATAAACACACCTTGAAAAGCTTTTCTAGCAACATTTAAATTTTTTCTAGGCATAATATTATACATAGCATCAGGTTATTTCTTTTCTTTTGAAATGTCAATGTAAGTGTTGGCTGTGTAGAAATATTATTTTGGTTGTTACATGCTTGTACCATTTCAAAGAAAATAGCACCGTATCTTTCTGTAGAGATATGTATTTTAAAACTCATATATTGATAGAAATGTGTGCTAATATTCCCATCTTTACTCAAGTATATGTTTAGAACTGTTATATGAAAGATGAGGATGTCAATCTACTGATATTTTATAAACCGATAAACTCGATAGTTCAACATAGCACAGCGTTTTGCCAGCCTGTGACAGCCTGTTTCTGGCAGCCATCAAATGGTGGTAAACCCCATCTAGCCGGCAGTCTGTGGGTATAAAGTGCTTTAAAGCAGTATAGTACAATCACGCAAATGTTATGTTCATTTCTAAAATGTATTTTGACATCACGAACTTCTCAGTTTCAGAATATGTTAGTGATTATTGTCCACCCTTCATCTCTGTGAAACATCAGCTCTGGAAGGCACAGAGGCCTTAACAACTTTGTGCATGCTCCCACGCCACTGGGAATCCAAGCCTCCCTCATCACCATGCAATGGTTTCCAGCACCTGCCAACCCTGTTCCCAGGCCACCCAGGCAGGAGGGTGATGGGGACAATTCTCCACAGGTCTCTTGTACATCTCGTTAGCTAATGTACCAAACTGACCTTTCGGCCTGAATTCTTTCTTCCAAATATGTAGCAAACAGCCTTGGAAGAGAGAGGTGGATATGTACCTCCTCTCTAGCACAGAGACTCTTGCATCTCTGTATTGTATAGTACATGTAGTACATATAAACCTATATGTACATGTAGTACATATAGTACATAGAAACCCACAGTACTAAGTCATATCTAGCACTAGGTCATATCTAACACTAGGTTTATATGACCTATAAGTAACCCAATGTAGAGAAACTGAGGTTATGTCTATGAGTACCAGGCACTGTTTTAATCATCTCACATCAGTGAAATCTTTGCGCTCTTATAACAAACCTATGAAGTGCTGCTATGATGCGCAGAGTATAGTCGGGAGCTTGAGTACCTTTCCCAAGGTTGCTCGGTTGGGCCATGATGGAGTCAGCACTGAAGATGGTCCTTTTATGCCCATCCACAAGGTTACCCACGTGGAACTAGCATAAAGTGTCTGTGCTGCTTTCAGCTGTGCTTTGACAGGGGATTCCCATAAGCGGGTATACAAAGCCAAAGAAAGGTCCCATCCCCACCTAATCTAAATGCATCATCATTGTGTGCAGATGATAAATACACTTAGAAAATTCCTATCAGGTGACAAAAGGAAAAGTCTCTGTGCTAGAGAGGAGGTACATATCCGCCTCTCTCTCCCAAGGTTGTTTGCTACATGCTTGGAAGAAAGAGTTCAGGCCGAAAGGTCAGTTTGGTATGTTAGCTAACGAGAGTACAAGAGAACTGTGGAGAATTGTCCCCATCACCCTCCTGCCTGGGTGGCCTGGGAACAGAGTTAGCAGGTCCTGGAAACCATATAGTACATATAGTACTATAGGTTTATATGTACTATATGTACTATATATAGTATTTGTACTAGCAACATTTAAATGTACATATACACAAATGTATATATAGTACATTTATATGTACTATAGTACAGTGCATATAGTACATTTATATGTACTATATATAGTGCATATAGTACATTTATATATATATATGCACTATATATAGTGCATATACTACATTTATATGTACTAACCCATTTAAATTGGGTTACATATAGTACATATAAACCTACAGTACTAGGTCACTATAGTGACATATATAGTATATATAGTGATATATATAGCGATATATATAGATTATATAGTACCACAGGTCCCTATAGTGATAGGTTTAAATGACCTATAAATACTAGATATGACTAGATGTATCTAGCGATATAAACCTATCACCATCTATGAGTATCAAGCTAGTATGGCTCTGCTTTGCTTTCCCTTTTTTATAATGTATATAGATTGCATTTAATCATGTAAAGTCCTCATGGTGCCCAGCATAGAGTAGGTCCACATAAATAAATTGTTAATGACTTTGCTTCACTGACTAGTAGTGGTTTTAGCCAAAGAAACAATACCCACATATTGGGATTACAACTTAGGGTTGTTCTTTTTTTTCATGCAAAATCACACATTTATTAAACATATTATTAACTTAAAAACAACACACCAGTTTCTTTTACAGTGCTCTTCATCCAACACCTTGGACAAAACCATCAGCCCAAAGTNGGTAGTAGCAGTTCTTTGAGGAAGCTCCACGCTATTTCCACAGTGGTAGTAGCAGTTCTTTGAGGAAGCTCCACGCTATTTCCACAGTGGTAGTAGCAGTTCTTTGAGGAAGCTCCACGCTATTTCCACAGTGGTAGTACTGGTTTCCCTTCCCACCAACAGTGTCAGAGTGTCCCATTTTCACCACATCCATGCCAACATCTGTTATTCTTTGATTTTTTGCATTATGAACATTCTTGTAGGAGTAAGATGGTATTGCATTGAGGTTTTTATTTGCATTTCTCTGATAATCAGTGATGTCGAGCATTTTTTCATATGTTTGTTGGCCATTTGTGTATCTTCTTTTTTTTTTTTTTTTTTTTTTTTTTTTTTTTCATAATTCTTTATTATAACCTTCGTCTTACTAAACCTGAGGGTGAAACGAGCTAATTTTATTTACCATTTGCATTTACTATTTATCAAAGCTGAAGTATTTATCTCTTGAGATTCAGTGTACAGATCTACATATTATTGCAATTGTTAAAGAAACTTAAAAATTGTTTCATCCCAACATAGCATACAAAAGAATGAGGCTTGGGGAAATACATACTTCGACATGGTAACCAAATTTTTCTGACTAAGAGGCCAAGTTTTATGCTTACTCTGCCCGATTTCTTCCATTTAAATTAAGTGAAGAAAAGCACTCCCCAAATAAAATTAAATTGGTTTTCAGCCCTTGGATACTAAGACATTTTAACAAAATATTCACATCTCTTTTTTATAAACCTTAATGAACAATGGGAGAAAAATGCTTACTTGAAAGTTTCAGATGATGCTTAGAAAATGTTAATATGGATTTTCCATTTTATTATAAATGTTACGTTTATTCCCTCATGTTACTGAACATATCATAGTTGGTATCAAAAGAGTATTCACAATGCAAATGGACTTTTTGCTGTTTAATGACCATTTAATGGAACCTACGATAACTTCTTTACAATGAGAAGTAATTTTGTTAATTTTTGTCATTATAGCTTTAGAGCAATTGTACATCTAGATATGCATTTAAAAAAAAATGTGGGTATAATTGAAGCTCGCTTAAGCCCTGTCATATGTTTTACACAGGCACAAAACAGCTCTATTAATTGATACAGCATTTACCTGTGAACTGCAAGAGACACCTCATTACCGATTTTTCCAGAAGATTTTAGAGAAAGTTAGACCTTGTCCTTAAAGCCACCGGTCTATTACCTATCCTCAAGTGAATATGGTGACCCATCACCCACTTAATACTTGTCAGAATAAACCACATGCAGTGCTGAAGTGGCACCTGCTTCCTGCTTGCGTTTTCATTTTATAATGCATCAGACTTAAAAATTATGAGAGCTAATGTGTTCCTAGAAGCAATACATCCTAGAAATTAGGAAGAAAGGTTCTCTTCTCAGATTTTCTGGACCCAAATCTGGACTTGGATGCTTACTGTATCTATGACCTTCACCAAATTACTCAACTCATGCCTTCTTCTGGTTCTCCTCTATAAGATACGGTGATAATGAAATTACATACCTCACAATAATTAAGCAAATCAACCTGTGTAAAGCTATTGGAACCAAGAGTGGAAGACAGTAGTGGGTACAGGATTAGGTTTAAGCTAGTCATTACCAAGATGGTGTGTAGCCTCACATATGCACACAGGGACTCACACAGGATGTGGCTGGGGCTCCAAGTCTACCTTTTCATCATAGCTTTTTCTTTTACTTTTGGAGAAGGGAGCTCAAAATAAAGAGAGAGTTTGTGAAGTTTCTTCTAACCGCCATGGAACTCTCAGGAGGTTTTCTGCAGAGGAGTGTCCTGTTTTGATTGCTATGCTCACAAGGTCAGTCTGGCTGTTGTTTGGAGATAAGAGGGAAGCGGAGTGAGACAGCGGCAGTTTCAGGAGCTCACGTGGTGACCTGGGTGGTACAGAAGTGAAGCCATGTGGATGGATGTGTTTCAGAGGCAGGGCTTGGTGAGGGAATGAGTGTGAGAGCAAGAAAGGAGCTGAGGGTTAAAGGAGATACCTGTATGCCTCCTCCAGTTCCTTCCACCCTACGTTGTGTAGCTGGGAATGTCCTAAGGCTCCAAATCAGGCTTCTGACCACCTTCTTCACCTCTGCTTCTTTTCATTCCCCTCCCTGGACATTTCAGAGTTAACAGGGCCCTCAAATCATGTCTCCTGACCCTCGCCCCCATGGATCATGAAACCAGGTGAATATTGAACTATCTCTACGTACAGGCTGCTGGACTGGACAGAGCCTTGAACTCCACCTCCACCACGGTACAGTGTACCCTCAGGCAGGCTTTGGCAGCATTACACAATTGCTGCATTTTCATGATGCCCAAAGCACCTGTGTCTGATCAAATCACTTCCAGGCAGCCTTCCCCGCAGCAGCTGAAGACTTCCAACACTACCCTAGAGGTTTGTGTGATGCCCAGCCACATCTGTGTGCTCACCTATGGCAAATACTTCGATATCTCAGTTATTTTCTTTGTATTAAACCAGTAAGATAAGGAACATAATATCTTCTTCCCAGGACTGCTATTCTAATTGAGTCACGTAGCTTAGACAAATGTCTAGAGTGACTCTTCAAAGAGCCGCTCTGGGCCGGGCGTGGTGGTTGACACCTGTAATCCCAGCACTTTGGGAAGCCAAGGCAGGCAAATCATGAGGTCAGGAGTTCGAGACCAGCCTGGCCAACATGGTGAAACCTCGTCTCTTCTAAAAATACAAAACTTAGCTGGGCGTGGTGGCAGGTGCCTGTAATCCCAGCTAGTCAGAAGGCTGAGGCAGGAGAATCGCTTGAACCCAGGAGGCAGAGGTTGCAGTGGGCCAAGATTGAGATCACACCACTGCACTCCAGTCAGGGCAACAGTGTAAGACTCCATCTCAAAAAAAAAAAAAAAAAAAAAAAGGGTCTCTCTGATTTTACTCCTATTTTGCCAGGCCAAGCTCTGGTCCCAGCCATCTCTTCTGTAGAAACTGGTCCTAGACAATTCCCGTGTTCCTTCATCTACACCAGTTATTCCGTTCCTCTGCGGTTTGCATCTGGCCCTTTGCTTCACGCCCTGTGCATATCTTCAGGCACGAAGGGCAGGAGCTAGCACTTCCCAATCTCACGCCAGTGATTACAAGCCTGATGCCCCATTCAGAGCCCAGGCTCCAGGATGCTCAGTGAGGGGCTACGGGTGCACAAGTTCCTCCCTGTATCAACAATGTCTCTGCCTCGCTGTGCCCGTGGGACTCACCGTCTCGCATGCTCTCCTGATGGAATCCAGGGCACTTTGCTGGCTCCTGTCTTTTCGAAACTCTCTGCTTCTCCCTTCCTTTATTCCCAACCAAGGACTTAAAACCTCCATTGTGTTTCTTTTCCTCATAATTTTCACACAGTCGGCTCTTTATTTCAGGGTTATGTAATGTCAATCCCTTTTCCGGCAGATAGAAACTACTTGCATGGACATTCTAGAGACCAGCTTGCAATGCAGAGGAAAACATTTGAGTGTGTCTAGTTCCTTAACCCAGCTATGTGTGGCCTTAACACAGAAATGCGGCTCATATGGACATAAAAAGTAGTTTCTGTTTATGCCACCAAGGCATTCTGTTCTGGATGTATTCACAAACACCTCAACTTGACAGTGATAGATGGAAGGTTCTTGTTCATTTTGTCAACCTGTGAAGTAACAGGCACATGTGTGAGAAATCCTGTAAGAAATCTAAGGGTAACACATCATTGCTTAAAATAAAATTCCACTGAGATGATGTATCTGTGATACCCAAAGAGCTGAATTATTTTCAGGTAAAACAACTTTTATTTAGCTTTAAAGGTAATGAAAGTACCCATGTCAGTCAGGACATGGACCTAAATTCAAATAGGTCACTATAAATATTCACGATCAACAAGACTGATTTTGTAGAAAACTGGGAGATGTTATTTTAATTCATTTTACAAATTATTAAAATATATTAAATAAATTTGGAAAAAAGGTGTCCAATACATCATATTGTTTTAATGAAATAAAATGGATGTCAGAAGACAGTATGTTATTGGCAAAAAAGTAGACAAATGGGTCAATGGAACAGAATAGAGAGCCCAGAAATAAACCCACATAAATATAGTCAACGAATCTTGAGCAGAAGAGCAAACACAACCCAACAGAGTAAAGATAATCTTTTCAACAAATGGTGCTGGGAAAACTGAGTATCTACATTCTAAAAAACAATCCAGACACAGACCTTATGCCCTTCAGAAACATTAATTCTTTAAGTATCATACACCCACATGTAAAGTGAAAAAACATAAACTCCTGGAAGATCACACAGGAGAAAACTGTGGTGCCCTTGGGTTTGGTGATGACATTTTAGACACAAAAACAGAGCCAAGATGCATTTTAAAATGAACTGATATGTTAAACTTCATTAAAATTAGAGTCCTCAGCTCTGCAAAAGACACTATCAAGAAAATGAAAAGAACAGCCACAGACTAGGAAAAAAGAATCTGCAAAAGACATATGGGATAAAGAACTGGTATCTACACTATATAAAGAAGTCTTTTAAAAAATGGAAATTAACAATCTGGTTAAAAATGGGCAAAAGGACTGAACAGACACCTCATGAAAAAAGACAAACGGATGGCAACCGAGCATATGAAAAGATACTCCACATCATATCTCACCAGAGTATTGCAAATTAAAGCAATAATGAGACACTACTGCACATCTATGAGAATGGCCAAAATCCAGACACTGACAGCATCAGATGCTGGCAACAATGTGGGGCAACAGGAACTCTCACTCATTGCTGGTGCAAATGCAAAATGCTGCAGCCTTCTTTGAAGACACTCTGTTGGTTTCTTACAAAATTAAATATACTCTTACCATTCACTCTATCAATCTCAACCTTCAGTATTTACTAAAATGTGTTAAAAACTTATGTCTGTAGAAAAACCTTGCACGCAGATGTTTATAGCAGCTTTATTCATAACTGCAAAACATGGAAGCAATCCAGATGTCCTCAGTAGGTAAATGGGTAAATAAACCGTGGCACATACAGACAATGGAATATTGTTCAGTAGTAAAAAGAAATGAGAACCACAGCCATGCAAAATCATGGAGGAAACTTAAATGCATATTACTAAGTGAAAGAAGCCACTCTGAAAGGCTAGGTGCCAGATGAGTCCCACTGCATGACATTCTAGTAAAGGTAAAACTATGGAGACAAAAGATCAGTGTGTGTCAGGGGTTGGATGCAGGAAGACATGAATGGGTGGAGCACAGGAGATTTTTAGAGCAGGGAACTACTCATTGTGAGACTATCATGGTGGATCCCTGTCATTACACATCTGTCCAAGCCCACAGACTGTGCAACACCACAAGTGAGCTCTCATGTGAATGCTGGGCTCTGGGTGATGACGGTAAGTCAATGTAGGTGCATCTGCTGTAACATGCACCCCACTCTGGTGTGAGGTGTTGATAGCTGGGGGAGCTGTGCACATGTCGGGGGTGGTGTGTTATGTGGGAAATCTCTGTGTCTTCCATTCAATTTTGCTATGAACCAAAAACTACTCTCAAGAACAACGTCTGTCAAACAAAGAAATGAAAGCTCTGAAAATAAAAATTGCATTTTATAAAGTGACCTTGTCATTTAGCAAGTCTTTCTCAGATAGCATAGAAATTTAAATTGGGTTTTCCTTTAAAACATGGCGTATGCTTGACATTTTATGCAGAACACCTAGAGAACTTAAAAAAAAAAATGGTGATTGGTCTCCACTCAAGACCAGTCGACTCAGAATCCCTGAGGGTCAAAACTGGACATTAGTATTTGCTTTAAATCTCTCTAGATGATTTCAGTGCATACCCAGCACAGAACCACTGGCATTAGGAAAGGGGTATAGGATTTAGAACAAGAGGGAGTAGAATTCAAACTTCAAATCTGCAAATTAGTAGTTTTCACCTCATTTGTGTCCCAGTTTTTCAGAGTTTTTATGAGATTTGTAGATAAGCTATTTGAAATATTTGTCAGGAAATATAAACTTTAAAAATGGAGGCATCATTATGAATGACCTCCAGGCTGTGTGCAAAAGAAACATTGCCCATAAATGTCTGGGACATCGTTCTTATTAAAATCAATCCCAAACATATACATATTGCCATCTATTAAGTTCCTGTTTTGAGAGAATAAATTTGTTTAGGACTGAACTCAAAAAACATACCAATGTATCTTGCTATCCTAGCTTCCCTTATTATTAATTAATTGCAATAAAATTGTACCTTATTAAATGGAAAATAACCAAGAACTACTAATGTTGATTCAATATAACCTGACTCTCAGGAAATGCAATAAAAATGATGAAATGAAGAAAAATAAAAGCTGTTGGGAAGAACTCAAACACCTTCCATAATTGTTTATCTATTTATATCTAAGTATATAGATATAAGTAAGTTTAGCATTTTTAACATGACCAAAATACTGTATACAAAAAGAAGCCAGTGATCTGACTTTATTATTGAAGACTATGTGAATCCTTCTGCTAGTATCACTGGAGCAAAAATATCATTGTAAATAAGTCAACAAATAACAGATACTAGTGAGGCAGTGGAGAAAAGGGAATACTTGCCTGCTGCCGGTGGCAGTGTAAATTAGTTCAGCCATTGTGGAAAGCAGTTTGGTGATTTCTCAAACAACTTAAAATGGAACACTTATTCAACCCAGAAATCCCATTACTGGGTATATACCCAAAGGAATATAAATTGTTCTACTATAAAGACACATGCACATGTATGTTCATTGCAGCACTATTCACAATAGTGAAGATATGGAATCAACCCAAATGCCCATCAGTGGTAGACTGGATATAGAAAATGTGATGCATACACATCATGGAATACTATGCAGCCATAAAAATAGTGAGATTATGTACTTTACAATATGGTTGGAGCTGGAGGTCATTATTCCAAGTGAACGAATGAAGGAACAGAAAACCATATACCACATCTTCTCTCTTGTAAGTGGGAGCTAAACATTGAGTCCGCACAGACATAAACAAGACAGCAATAGACACTGGGGCCTATGGGAGGGTGGAGAGTGGGAGGAGGGTAAGGATTCAAAAACTATCTATTGGGTACTATGGTTATTACCTTGGTGAGGAAATTATCTCCACACCAAACCCCTGTGACACGTAATTTACCTATATAACAAACCTGCACATGTACCCCAGAACTTAAAATAAAGTTTTTTTTTTTAAAGGAGATCATTCTATATGTACTGACATGTAAAGATATACATGATATATTAAACGAAAAAGATTATAGAACCATAAAAAGTCATTGTCTATATAGAAATGTTATATAGTTTTAACTTAGAAAAAGTGGGAAGTTATATTATTTCCAATTTGAGACTAGTTTTAATATCCCTGCAATGAAAATTTTGCTGTAGAAATTGAGTGTGTGTGTGAGTGGAATTTTTCTTCTGGTGGGCTTTGCATTATAGACTATTATTCTGTAAGACTAGAGTTTCAGAAAGTACCCCAATTTGTTACTCTTTTAAGATTATTACTATAGACTGTAAATAGCTTCCTGGAAAACTTAACCCACTTCACAAATTAAATTAATGCTTTATTTACTGAGCATCAATGTGTTATGCAGATACACAATGATACACAAATAAATTAGGCACTGCTTTTGACTTCAAAGAACTTAAAATTAGATGGAAGATAAATAGGAAAGATTGTGTTAAATTATGTTTTAACATCTTGTGTAAAGTGTTATTGCAGGGCTTAATGTCTCAATTTCCTCTAGATTTCATCCCTCCAAACTGAAAATGGCAGCATAGAATAGGATGTGATGTGCAAATTGCATCGTGTCTATACTGTCTATATTTAGGATTCACCTAACTTGAAGAGTGCATAGCTCATTCTAAATGGCTGAAATATTTCATGTGAAATACACTGGTTTTAATATTACTATGATGAAAGAGACCAAATTCTCACAAGGTGTGGGAGAGGACTTCTGAATGTGGGAACCTGGACTTCTCCCCAAAGGATTCGGTTCCCACCTAAACCACACAGATGGGCAGATGCCCCAGAACACTTACGTTTACAAGCGGGCAGCTTCCCCTTGTTACTCCACAACCCATCTTCTTGACACACGGCCGTGGCTTGCTGGCTGGATTCAAGCTTGAAGCCCTCGTGACATTCATAGACCACTTTACTGTCCAAAGTGAACTCGTTCCCGGTAAACGAACCATTTCCCGGGGATTCTGGGATTCCACAGGACACAGCTGAAAAGAAATGAAACAAATGTAGGCTTATTCTCACAGAAATTATTTTCTAGTTATTAAAACTATGAATTGCTATTGTGATTAATTCTATTTATCATTTTTCATTTTAAATACATATAAAAATTGTGAATTACATTTCTTTCTTTTTTGGAGATGGAGTCTCACTCTGTCACCCAGGCTGGAGTGCAATGACTCACTCTCAGCTCACTGCAACCTCCGCCTCTCAGGTTAAGCGATTCTCCTGCCTCAGCATCCCGAGCAGCTGAGATTGCAGGTGCACTCCACCATGCCGGCTATTTTTGTATTTTCAGTAGAGACAGGGTTTCACTATGTTGGCCAGGCTGGTCGCCAACTCCCAAACTCAAGTGATCCGCCCGCCTTGGCTTCTCAAAGTGCTGGGATTACAGTCAGGAGCCACAGTGCCTGGCATGAATTATATTTCTAGGGCATGGGATAAGTATACACATTTTCAAAATATGAAAGATGTTAAAGGTTAATGAGAAAACAATGGAAAATGGGTTAGAATTATTTTTCTGGAAGATAAGGCTGACCACTCTCATGCAGCTTAACCGCAGTCTGACACATTTTTTCAGAGGGTGTGGCCAGGGGAGCACGGGCGTCACACACTCATCTTCATCTCATACTGGAAAGAAAGGGGAAGGGATGAAGTAGCATCTTTATCATCACAACGTTTATTGCAGTGTTGACTCTTTGGTGTCGAAATTCCTAAGAATCAACCGCCTCAGCTCTCAAAACTCTTCCCCTTTTATTGCTCCTCTCCCCTTCCCCAACTCATTTTCCTTAAGTCCCAGGAACTTCTGTTACAAGAAAACAGGACATAAGGAATGGATAGAGGAGGCACTCAGGGAAGATTCCCAGGGCAGACGGCAGCGTCTAGCAGAGATGTAGACCGCTTTCACGGGAAAGACCATGCAAAAAAGAGGCATGTGTGCAGAATAGGTTTTTTAAAGAACAAGATTTGGGGAGAATTCCGTGTAAACCCTTTCTTCTTCTTCTTCTCTTTTTTTTTTTTTTTTTTTTTTTTTTTTTTTTTTTTTTTTTTGGAGACGGGTCTTGCCCTCTGGTCTTCCAGGCTGCCATTTTGCAGATGGCCGGGATCTCGGGCTCACTGGGCCCAAGCCCTCTGATCTCCCAGGTTCATGCCATTCTCCTGCCCTCAAGCCTCCCGAGTAGCTGGGCACTATAGGGGCGCCCGCCACCTTCGCCCGGCCTAGTATTTTTGTATTTTTTAGTAGGGAGGGGTTTTCACCGTGGTTAGCCAGGCTGGGTCTCGATCTCCGACGTCGTGATCCACCGTCTCGCCTCCCAAAGTGTGCTGGGCTTTACAGATTACAGGCTTGAGCCACCGCGCCCGGCCAACCCTTTCTTCTTAAATTTACTATGTCTGATCCAGATGTATCTACTATGAGACAAGGAAAAAATTCTCAAATGACTATACGTGACAGTCATGAAACCAACAGTCAGGCAGGCAGAGGATGACATTTCAACGATCATGTACCCACTTCAGGAGCACCCGTAAAAGAAAAGTTCTATGGTAACTACATAAAGAGCCTTCTTTTGCTCAATCAGTATTAAAGATATTGTTCACACCATGGATTTAAATTTAGACAGTTCAAACTTTTTCCCATGTAGATTCTAACGAGAGTATCTGTGTAACAGGATACAGCTGGAAGGGCTGGATGAAGGAATTTATATAAACACCTAATTCTACATATAAAGAAAATGACTAACCTAAGGTGACACAATGGCCTAGTAAAACCTCCGGCCAGAGAGTAAATCTTATGACTCCCAACCGAGACTATTTTCTCTTTGCAAAAGCACAGGTTATCTCTGGTATTGTTGGAGTTCCTTTTGTTTTGGTTCTTTCTTTTTTATCAATATATTAAATAAATACAATGGGAAATTGCCAGAGAAGTAAAAGAAAATGTATTCCCCAATAAAATCCAAACTCCTGGAAATTTCAAGGTCTAAAATGTCTCTTGTTTAAATGGATGATCAGGTATTGCAACCAACAAAAATACATGTGGGCCAGGCACAGTCGCTCACGCCTGTAATCCCAGCGTTTTAGGAGGTCGAGGCAGAAGGATTTCTTGAATCCAGGAGTTCTACACTAGCCTGGGCAACATGGTGAAACTCTGTCTGTACCAAAAATACAAAAATTAGGCAGGTGTGGTGGCACACACCTGTGTTGCAGCTACTCGGGAGGCTGAGGGGGATGGATCACTTAAGCCCAGGAGGCAGAGGTTGCAGTGAACTGAAATTGTGCCAGTGCACTCCAGACTGGGTGACAGAGCAAGGCCCTGTCTCAAAAACAAACAAAACACATGTGCGTGTGTGTGTACGTGTGTGTACATGCATGTGTATGTGTGTGTACACGTGTGTGTGCACACGTGTCTGTGTACGTGTGTGTATGGAATACTACAATAATCCATTTGCAGTAGAAGGAAAACGAAAAACCATAGACATATAGGCATCATTTGGGGCAAAGCATTTAAAATAATAAGTAATCATCTTTGGCTCTGTGGAAGCAACAGATCCATAGGAAGACTGTTGGTATCTGGAAAATGTTCATCTTAATTTCCTGAATGCAGTAAATCCCATAGACCCATCCCTTTCTTTTCTGTGTGTATCTCACGATGTTCTAGTATCGAGCTTCCTCGTCATCTTCTCTCAGACTTCACTCTGATAATCATTTGTTCCTGATCACAAGCCTTAATTTCTCTCCCACTTGCTGGCTGGAATGTGCCCAGGATTCAGCTTCCCTAAAATTTTCATTCGGGCTGAGCACGGAATGAAATGACATTTTTCTGTCAGGTTAAATGGGAAAGATGACATTCTACAAACACAGATGAAGCCCCATCATGAAATGATTCATACTCAGGAGACCAAAGCAGAAAATCTTTATAGCCCCTTGTTACATCTGGACGCTTATTTGAGAAGTGAATCCTGCTTGTCCAGGTCTTAAGACAACCCATTTTATGTTGCCTGATCAACAACCAGGAATCTTTTTATGGTTTTGAACCACAGTGTTTAGCCCCTTAAGTGTCTTAACAAAAGGCTATGTGGTGGGTTTAAAATAACGGTTGGCAATTGGTCAAAAGTGGAATTATAACACTTCTGCTTTAATGAAGACGCAGCATAATCCTTACGGACTAAAATCAGGCTCATGGGATGAAGACAGTTTCCTGCTAAAGTCTAGTATTCATTCATCTCTCATTTATTCCCCCAATTTTGCACGATTGCTATATGACAGGCATCCATAGATCACTTGTTTTTAAAAACTGCTAATTAGCATTGCCAGTGTAAGACACTTTCACACTTTGGAGAATTTCCTTACATTTGGTATATCCAAAGAGAGTAAAATTTCTCAGTTGTTTTTTCTTTAATTGTACTAAGGTATTATTATACGTCCCAGCAGCTTAGGCAAATAATCATTTATTGATCCTGTAAAGTTATCTTTTGTTTATCAGCACAGGCCTCAAACTCAGACGTCTGAGTCAGTTCTTGTTGCGCCTCTCAATAGCAGTGTGGCTTCAGCCAAATTACTTAATGAACACTGTCTTCTTAAGCTCAGGTGATCAAGACCTATGTCAAAAAGTAATCATGAGGGTTCAATGAAATCATCCTTACAAAATGCGAGCCCTCTGTCCACACGACATAGGCATTCAATCCATGACAAATTAATATCATATGCAGAAAGTCGAATACTTATCATATTATATACAGGATATGTGTTGTATTACACATACACACATAAAATTTTTACTTATTTATTTGCAAATAAAAATGTTAGTTGCAAGGATCAACTCTCTGTCATCTATTTATTAAAGAGAGCAAAGAGTAAGTTGGCTTACCTCACTTTCCTATCTCATGAGAGGTGTAACAGTTTGGTTTCAAAAAAATAAGTAGAAGAGATGTCCAGTGTCCAGTGTTGTCTGAACCTTTAATACCATGAACCCCACATGGGATTTATTATTTGCATATTTAAGATCCTTCAAACAGTGGTTATTTTTGTTTCTGCAGGCTTAAAACGTTTCTCTGTTTTTTCTTTTTTTCTTTTTGAGACAAGGTCTCGCTGTCACCCAGGCTGGAGTGCAGTGGCACAATCTGGGTTCACTGCAGCCTCAACCTCCTGAGCTCAACCCATCCCCTTACCTCAGCCTCCCCAGTAGCTGGGGACTACAGGCCCAGGTCACCATGCCTGGCTATTTTTTGGAGAGACTGAGTCTCACTATGTTACCCAGGCTTGTCTTGAACTCCTGGGCTCAAGTCATCTTCCTGTCTCAGCCTCCCAAAGTGCTGGGATTATAGGCATGAGCCACCATGCCCGGCCAGCCTGAGGATTTCTGAGGATTTTTAAGTATTTCCAATGTAAGAAATTTTTATTAAAGTTATATATTTTATATATATAAACTTTAAATATGTGTACACATGTGTTAGGATTTTTAAATATTTCCAAAGTAAGCATATAAGAATTTTAAAATTAAAATTATATATGTATATATAACTATATGTATACATATAAATGTTAATCAAAATTATAATATAAGAATATTCTAGATTACTATCTACATGGGTTCTACTATATAATATCAGTGCCTGCCATTTGCTTTTGTGTTTGTAATTATGGTGGGCCAAGAAATAACAGTTAATTTTTGCAGTCTGGAGAGAAAAATATCAGAGGTAGATAATGGAGAAATCATGGGCTTGCTTCAAGTGAAGAACAAGTGACTATACAGAAAGTTCCACAAATATGAGCCATATAATGATTATATGGTAAGAAATGTTGAAAAGATTGACTCATTTTACATGCGCACACACACACACTTGGTAAATACCTATGAGTATCATGTACAATTTTTCAAGTAATAATTGAATTTCATAAAAACATCATCATCCTAATGGTTATTTTCCTCAACTTGAATTGTATAAGTTAAATGTGTATTTAACTTGTAAATACAACTATGTATAAATAGCTTTATGTTTGTATAATTTAGTAAGATTATAATCAAATAATTAAATTCAAAATCAGGGTCATTAAAACACCTTAGGAAACACTAACTTAAGGGAATCATCAACTATATGTGTGTTTGCAGGTATGTGTGTGTGTATGTGTGTATATATGTATACACACTTCTATCTATATGTCTGAGGAAACATATAAGTACATACGTGTAATTATATCTTATTTTATACATGATTTTACAGTTTACATAGCGTTTTCACATCATGCTTTTTTACTTATTTTTCACTACAAGCCTATTAGACACAAACCTTATTCTACGTTCTTACAGGTAAAGTTACAGATGCTAACATTTTTTATATCATTTTCCCCAAGTCTAATAGTCATTAAAAGGCTGAGGCCTCAAACTGGGTCTGCTGAATTCAGGTAGAATTTCTCATCACATTACTAAAGATGCCTGGACTATTGTAATTATGTGTTCTCAATTTTAAATCTATCAGATTAGTCTTCACTGACGTTTTCATAATTTCATTTGCATTTTAAAAATTTATAGTGGTTCCCTATTTCCCACAACACTGAACACAAACTACGTGTTTTGTCTTCAAAACTCACCAAAACCTTCCTCTACTCTCCGTAACTTCCCACCGTGTGGCCAGCAGACCCTCGCCAAGTATCCACGCCGCCCAGACAGCTTATTCTCACTTTCTTGCCTTAGTTTTCTCTGGGTTCTTCCTGTCTACCTCAAATATTCTTGTTCTGCACCTATTTAAGCCTACTCTAGAGTAGAAAATTGGCTTCAACCATTGCGTCCTATTCTCATCTGATTGGTACTGCTAATGTGTGCAACTGTTTGTAATTTAGCAAGTATTTATTTAAATAAAAGTATTGCTTCACAAAGTAATATATAACTGCACTTCCTGCAGTTGTCTGTATCAAATTACCTTGTGCACTGTCTTCTTAAAATTGCTAGTACTTTAAAAATAAATATCAATGCTGCCCAACGGATCTGTAAATTCTGAGGCCCATGAAACCAGAATATTAGACCCCTATTTGTGGGCAGACAGTCAACATATACAAATATTTTGCAATCATTACAACTTGCATTACCAACTTTCTTGATATATGAAAAAAATCACTAGTTAATTTTTCAATAAACATGATCCTTTTTGAAGCTAATTGCTGACGAATTATTGCAACATACAAGGTGCTAAGACAGGAAAAACTAAAGAGACAGTTGTAGATTTACCATGCAATAAATAACAGGCCTCTAGAAAGAATGTTTGTGTCACAGCTTCTCAAACATTAATGTGCTCCTTACCCCCAGGCCATGCTGATGGCACAGGTATCCTGATTGACTAGATCTGGGGGAGGGGAGGATTTGAAACTCTACTTTTCTAACAGGCTGTGTTGTCTCGGAGGAGCAAGGATTTAGACTATCCTAAATGCCCTAGGGAGGCTGCTAAGCCTTTTCCCACACACAGTTTACAAACACCTGCCATAGAATTCCCCTGCTGAGTGGCCCGTGTCCTAGCAGGATTCACACAAATGCTTCAAGTACCCTTCAGGGACCTCCCACCTCCTGCTCCATTCTGAAGGGTTTACTACCCCTTTGCTGCTTCTCTGAATACACTTTGTTCATCAGCCAGCCCTCTCTTTAAAAGGAAGGAGTGATGTTGCATGTTGAAATGTTTGGGGAAAGGAGGATGTGTTGGTGATTTTTTTTTTTTTTTCAGCTAACCCTGTCCTAAAGTGATAATTCTGTTCCCCGCATGTGTCTCCGCACTATTGGATGAGACCATGGGAGACGCTGCAAGTGCAAAATGAAGGTCTCCCCATCCCATCAAAGCATATTTTAGCACAACTAATCATAATAATAGCTTGTTAAGAACTAAAAAAAAAAATAAGGAAAAATATTAAAAGTAACATAAGCAGCAGGCACCCCAGACATCGCAAAAAACAAAACAAAACAAAACAAAAAAAGTACCCTTAAAAACCAGGATAAATGTTTACCAAAAACAGGAGGGCTTCTGTCTTTAGAAGATGACCCTTGCACTCCCTTCCCTGCACAATTTTCTCTCTGCAACAACTCATGCTTTTTAAGCAACATCCTCAGGACACCCTCTCAGTTACCAGTTTTCAGGAAATGATTGTCAGATGGGCTGTATTCATGAGCCGCTATGAAGGGAAAATGCTGTGGGATAAGCTGGAGAGGAGAGGAGGGGACACAGGACTCAGGGCCCAGGTGACAGGCGTACAGCTTACAGGAAGCACGTCAGGACACCCTTCAGAGTTTGAAGATGGGCAGTGACACAACTCATTTGTGACCTGATAAAACCCTCTGGCTGCCATCAGGAGATGAACTGAGAGAGGGTCCTCAGTGAGGCTGATGTAGGAAGCCCAGTAGAGCAGCCCATGAGAGAGAGTGGACTGGGAGAGGGGAAATATGTGGATGGACTTGGACCCACTGAGTAGCTGGAACCAACAGGGTGTGGGAGTCACAGGAAGGACTTTATGTGCAAGCAAGAGAGAGAAGTGATTCAAGCAGTTGGATAGACTGAGATGCTAATTTCTCAAATGGGATTCACTTCAGGGCAAGTAGATTCAGGGAGAAAAGAGTTTCATCTTAGCAGTGGGATCGTGAGGCACAGTGGGTATTGCAATTAGGCAGTTGGTATTAGGTCTGGAACTGAGAAGGAAGGGCAGGCAGCAAGTGAAGACCATGAAGTATTTCTAACATTTACTGCAACCTTGAATAAAGTACCTTCTGGCTCTTTCTATGCCTTTTTCAAATTGTGATTACATAGCTAAGACTATACATACATTGAGCCTGTCCTAAAAATTACTAACAACTTTTTTTTTTTTTTTTTTTTAGAGACAGAGTCTCACTCTATCTCCCAGGCTGGAGTGCAGGGCTCTATCTCAGCTCACTGTAACCTCCGCCTCCCGAGTTCAAGAGATTCTCCTGCCTCGGGCTCTTGAGTAGCTAGGATTACAGGCATGCACCACCGCGCCCAGCTAATACTTGTATTTCTAGTAGAGACGCGGTTTCACCATGTTGGCCAGGCTGGTCTTGAACTCCTGAACTCAAGTGATCCACCCGCCTCAGGCTCCCAAAGTGCTGGGTTTATAGGCATCAGCCACTGTCTATTAACAACTTTTAAATAATAAAAAATTACTATTAGAACATACCACGTTCTTGGCTAAGAAGTTAGACTTGCTCACAGGGATGACTGTTGCAAGTTGGTTTACAAGCACTTGAAATTTGATTTCAGAGAGTTAAATTCATGCTTCACATTCTCCATCAACTTGTTCTATGGAAACAATCAGGTATTTCAAATTTGATACAGGTGATATGCCCCACTATGGTTTGAATGCATCTCCTCCAAAATTCAGTTTTCAATATGATAGTATTAAGAGATGGGTCATTTAAAAGGTGATCAGGTCATGAGAGCTCTTTCCTCGTGAACGGGATTAGGTGTCCCCGTAAAAGGGCTTTATGGAGCAGAGTCATGCCACTTTGTCCTTCTGCCTTCTGCCATGTGATGACACGGCATTCCTCTCTCCAGAGGGTGCAGCCTTTTCCAGACAGCCAAACCTGCTGGCGCCTTGACCTCAGACTTCCCAGCCTCCAGACAGTGAGAAATACATTTGTGTTCCTTACGAATTACCCAGTCTGTGGTATTCTGTTATAGTAACACAAAACGGACTAAGATACACCCATCAAAAAATTCATGGTTTAAGGTAATATTTAATAGGGGATAAAATATGTTTCAAAAATTTCTGTGCCATGTACCATAACATATCAGTATTGCCGATACTTTGTAAGTAAAATGTCATCACCATTTTCAACGTATCGAAAAATGGAACATCATGTAATTATAGCAAGAAGAAAAGATTGAAGGTTATGATCGCTTTATTAACTTTTCTTTCAAGCAATACGTCTAAGAAATTATTTTAGCACCATTTGAGCATCATGAGGTTTCGTGACATATTTTCAGAACACAAAGAAAATCTGGGTATCCTGTGAAGCTTCTGTCAATTTCAGCTTCCTGTTTGTCACCTGAATGTGAACAATGGTGTGAAACCATGACCACATATGCACATATATGTGTAGGAACTAAAGATGTGTATAGTTATTTTATACTAATGTCTATAATATGTTATAGAAACAGAATAGGATGCTTGAAAGAACATAGATTTAGATACAGCAAAGTCTGAGTTTGGGATTTGTCTGTTTGTTTATGACTTGGACAAGGTACATAAAGTAGCCAAGCCTCTGCTTCCTCACCTGTAAAACACAAATCACTACACCTCCTCAGCTGGGGTTCTTCAGCAGATGCACAGTTTACAAAGCAAAACATCTGGACCCTATTAGGCCCATAGCAAATTGTCAGATTTATTATTTCGTCATGAGAAATAATAATTTTCCTTCAGATATAATTGAAAAGAAAGCCTTCTTCAGGTTTTTAAATGAAGGTCAACTAAAAACTAAATAAACATGAAAGATTATTTTTACTTTTCATCATGATGTTCAGGACATTCACCATCAAATGTTTCCTCTGAACCCTGGATATCCCCTTATGCCACTGTCAGTGGAATTTAGGATGCACTCGAGCAAACACTGGGAATGTCTAATCCACAGTTGGCCAGGGGTTGACAGTGTCTCCTCAATCATATGACATCTTGAGCTTACCCAAACTAGTACGGATACACATACAATAAAGCACTGACCCCAATACTCAGAAAGTCATATACACAGGAGGTACAAATGGACACAGTTACAGAGAAATCTCTGTTTCAACATTATCGCCTTTACCAACACAATATCTGACATCATTGATCAAATACAAATTCCCTGTCATAGTGAAAAGTTTTTCTAATTGCATTACCTCATTTAATCATGATAACACCCTATGAGGTAGATTCTGGTTTTTTTTTTTTATTACTTGTAAGAAAAGTGGATATTAGAACATTATGCAAATCACCCAAATTCTGATGGCTAGTAAATGGCTCTGTCAGCGGTCAGATCTCAGAGTGGCCAATGCCAAAGCCTGCCTTTCAGTTACTCCCCTGCGCTGTCTCTGGGCTACACCTGACATATTTCACCATATGCATATTTATCATTATCTTCAATGTCCAACTATCAATACTCAATCCATCCATCCATCAGTTAGAAATACATTTTCAAATGTGATTCTGATAATGCAAAGACCACATTGAATTTGAGTATTAATGGGAATATTTCTGGGTCCTTTCTTTTTTTCTTTTTTTTCTGTTTTCCTCCCTTATCTTTGATTTCCAAAATATGTTCTTAGAATAATTAGGCACCAAGCAACAAATTACATGACATGTAGACAACATCCAATATACCATTAATACCATGCTGAAGGCTGAGATAGAAAATAACAGCAAAAAAGGAGGCGAAGCACGGAGCCACCTCTCCACTCATGGGGATATAACTGGTCACATTGCTTTTCTTCACTATGTGTCGATGGTGCGATGTCTGGCGTTTTCAAGGAGCAAATACCAGCGACAGAAGTATTCTTCCGTTTGTTTGAAAGGATAAAGAAAAGTGTGTCTGAAAATGAATGTCCATAGAGGGAACTAACGACTTGGCTTTTGCAGACACTAAAGTAAACTTAAAAACAACAACCAACAACAAAACAAAACATATTTAAAAAAAAAAAAACCCACCAGCTCTGAAATGGAAAATTGAGGATAATAGGATTGAGCAAGAAGTATCTTCAGATGTTCTAAATCTCCTGAAAATATCTAGCACATCATAACCCAAGGAAGAAAAAAAAAGCATTTATGAATTTGAAACAGACAAAAACACTATGAAAAAGAAGGCAGCAGAATAGAGTTGGCAAATAAACAGTTAATTATTACAGTGAAAGGCTCTGGCTTGGCAAATAAAGCCTCTAGAACGTCTACTCGGGGTGAATTGGCTGCTCAGCCAAAGCTGTACAAGCAACTGATTTTTATCCATCTACTTTCAGAGTGTTGTTCAAAGGAGAGAGGTACAAACATTTTAAAATAGTCTTTTTTTAGAAATATAAAACAAAGTTTTATTCAATAAAAAGCAAATTCCTAGAGAAAAAAAGTTGTAGGAACATAAAGTGACACAGCTGTGGGTCTTATAAAACTCTAATTCGGATACCAACCACCACTGTCCTATGGAACCCAAGAGTCCTAGGCTCACTGAGCATTTAATCAATCTCGTATCCTAAGAACTTACAGAAGGATTTTATGCACGTTCTTTGTGGCTGATTTCTATGGGAATCTGCATTTTGGAGCCTATCCTCATCCTCCCTGATAAGTGGGCTTACTGAGCATGCTCTGTTAAACTAGTCAAGCCCAGAAGCACATGTTGTTTCTGATAATGAACAAGTGACTTAACCTATTTCAGCTTTAGTTTTACCATCTGCAAAATAAGAATAAAAACGATAGCAAAAACTAGGAAATAATGAGTGTTGACAAAGATGTGATAAAATTGAAACCCTTGTGTATTGTTAATAGGACTGTAAAACGATACAGCCGCTGTTGATGACCTATGGTTTTGCCCAAAAAATTAAAATAGAATTACCATATGATGCAGAAATTGTACTTCTGGCTAAATAACCAAAAGAATGAAAAACTTGTACACTTAAGTCCCGAGGAGCATTATTCACAATAGCTAAACTAGGGAAACAACCCAAGGGACTGCCAAGAGATGAACAGATAAACAAAATGCAGCCTCTACACACAGTGGGTTATTACTCCGTCTTAAAAAGGAAGGGAATTCTGACACACCACATGCTACAACACGATGATCTTGAAGACACTATGTGAAGCGAAGTCATAAAAAGACAAATACTACATGATTCTACTATGTGAGGTGCCTAGAGCAGTTGAATTCAGAGAGACAAAGTAAAACGATGGCTTGTAGGGGCTGGAGGAGGAGAAATGGGGACTTGTTTAATATGTGCAGAGTTTCAGTTTTGCAAGTTAGAATAGTCTCAGAGATGGACAGTGGTGATGATTATACAACCTTGTTAATGTACTTAACACCACTGAACTGTACACTTAAAAATGAAAAATAATAACTATATGCCACAGATGCAAGGTCATTAGGATAAAGTTAGATAGGAAACGTTAAGTCTTGCTGCACAACAATCAATCAATCCTTTTCAATTTTCATCCTCTTTGATTTACAGGTGAAGAAATGAAGCAGCAAGCACAGCTCAAGCTGCCTCTTAGAAGACACAGGTTACAGAATACGTTTTCAACAAAATGAACTTTGAAGGCCTGATAAATTCTCAAAACACTGATCTGAGGTTTGGCTACATATTAATGACATGATTTCGATTTGTGTACCTGCCCAAATCTCATGTTGAATTGGAGAGGCCTGGTGGGAGGTGATTGGATCATGAAGGTGACTGTTCTCATGATAGTGAGTGAGTTCTCAGGAGATCTGATGGTTTGAAAGCCTGTGGCATTTTCCCCCAGCTCTCTCTCTCCTGCTGCCACGTGAAGAAGGGACTTGCTTCCCCTTCACTTTCTGCCATGATTGTAAGTTTCCTGAGGCCTCCCAGCCATGCTTCCTGTACAGTCTACAGAACTGTGAGTCAATTAGGCCTCTTTTCTTCATAAATTACCCAGTCTCAGGTAGTTATTTCTAGCAGTGTGAGAATGCATTAATAAAATTAATAAGAATAGTAAACACAGAAAATAAAGAAGAAACAAACATATGATTGTTTCTAAACATATGATTGGAAGATTGATAAGAATAGTGACTACAGTAAACAAACTAGCTGCTGAGAATAAAAACAACCCCTGCATTTTCTCACAGTAGGCCATTACAAATCCTTAGACAGTTTTGCAAGAAATGCTTTATTGGTTCTTTCCGAAAATGTGATTCTGATTATTTAGAAATAACCAGCATGAGGTTAAGCAAATTCCAACTTAAAATCTCAATAAAGTAGGTATTAAAGACAAATTAGGGGCTTACTTTCAGAATCAAGGACCAAAATCTTTTTTTTTTTTTTTTTTTCTTTTACACCCAGGGTATAAGCAATGTGGAAGGGAGAAAATTAGAGAACAAAACTTTGAAAACAAGTGTATTGCATGTGCACTGGAAAACATGGCTGGAGGAGTTTGCCCATGCTTCCTTCTCCAGTGGGTCAGGCTGACTTTTTACTTAATGGGAAAAGTAAACAAACAAACAGATGTACCTGGACTAGAACCTTCACAAATACATCTAAAGAGGAAATAGACCTGGAAATCCTCATTTCATAAATAAGCAAATAATGTGTCTATCATTAAATTTCAAAAAGAAAAATATATGAAAAGAAAGATATATAGTGATAGATAAATGACAGATGATAGATTAGACAGAAAGATAGGAACACACATAGAGAGGAAGACAGGAATATAATAGATAAATAGATAGAGAGATAGATAGATAGATATAGATATAGATAGGTCAGTAGATTAGGTAGGTGGGTAGATAGATAGACAATAGAAAGCGGATAAATTGATTAGATAAATTAGGTCAGAAGAAAGATAAGAAAGGTGATGGATAGATTGCGAAATCAGTAGATGGGATGATAGGGAAGGATAAATACATACCATACATAGCATGTGTAAGGAGATACATAGGATAGAAAATGATAGACAAATAGAATATTTGGGATATATATAGAGAGAGGAAGATGATAGGAAGATGGATACATAGATGGACAGATATATAGATAGGAAAATGATAGATGATAGACACATAGATACATAGGTAGATCAATAGATAGGAAGATAGATAGGAAGATGATAGGAAGATAGATGGATAGATAAAAAATGATAGATCGATTGATTAATCAATAGATTGATTGACAGGAAGACAGAGAGACAGAGAAAGATGATAGTAGATAGCCTACAAAGCATCTGATAAGTATTTTCTCAAACTATGAAAAGAAAACTAGGAGTAAACTAAAATGCACTGATAAATCGAAAGTATTAACAAGGCCGAGAAACTAGATTCCCTAGTAATAAAACACAAGTAGCAGAAACTATAAAAGCTGGCTCATTACAAAAGAAAATGAGTGAAGAGTGTAGTTTCTACAGCTTAGAGGTTATCACCCACTAAGCCAGCCAGAGTCTTTCTCCGAGTACTAAATAAACTATAAACACATTGGCAAATGACTGCTCAGTCATTTAAATTAAAAATTAATAATAATGGGCCAACTTTCCAACCATATTTCTGAAGGTTACAGAAAAATCGTCTATTGGCAATTACAGAAATTGCCAAAGGACAATTCAAAGGAGCGTGGGCCTGTTGATGTCTGCCCCGCTTCCAAGGGCTTCTGGCTCTAGCATCCTGTGCAATTCTCTTGGTGCTTAAACTCCGTTTCATTAACTTTCCTACTACAACAGCTAAGGAAATGAAGCATTTCAATATCCAACCTCCAGTAATTATTTAAAACAGATTTAGATTCATTCAAATAAAGAACTCCATGAAAATCTCATATTTTCAGCTCTATTTGAAGCTCAACATGGTCAGAGAATGAGAAGTCACACATATGAAGATACAGGGAATCAGTGAGATACAGGGAATCAGCGACAGAACTAAAATCAGAACTCCCTTCTTGCTGACGTTTCCATCACGCATTTGAACAGACCCTGCAGCCAACAAGAATTCATTATGCACGCAGGCAAAATGAATTGACTAAACGTAAATTGAAGTAGACTCTGGGGGTCCTTTAATTCTTGAGTAATCATGGCTTCCTTGTGATATTTTGTCTTAATTTCTGAGGAATTTCAAATACAGACAGACGAGAATAATAGCTTTAGTAAAACAATAATTACCTGTTTTAAAAACACAGGACACAATCATATTTGTCAAAGAGCTCTGCAGATTCCAAATGGACTGAAGGCTGGTCATAAAGGAGATTACCAATTCTGATAATTGTATGGTAATGGAAACTCCAGGGAGAACAGAAAACTGAGCTACACAGAAAATTGGAAACTCTTATTTAAGCTCATTTCTCCACAATTCTTCTGGCCTCAAAAATGGATGGAATGAAGTGTCAGAGTTATTAACAGTTACTATGAAATTATTACTTGTAGTGTCTTTGGTCAGGCTAAGTCAGAGCTTCTAGTTAAGACAAGTTGATGGGTGTAATTAAGTTGCTAATAAAGAGGTACAGACTGATGAAAATCCACAAAGGCTTTAAGAGGTTAATTAATCATTCCTCCTTCAAACTCATCTCTTTTGCTCAGCCTGTGCCAGGTGCTAAGCCTGGGGCCTGGCACAGAACAGGAGGTCAACACAATCAGTCTACGGAATGAATGGCCCCCAAGTACGTGCCTCTTGACCTGTCTGAGAGCGTCAGCCAACAAGGTGCATGACAATGTTATTCCCACGCCCCACATGTGAGACAGGAGATACCATGATACTCTGTCTCTTATCGTGACGTTTTTCCACCATTTCCGTCATGTACAAATCATTACCAGGTGCTCTCAGTTCCTTTGTGCCTCCAATGCCCATCATTTGACCTCGGTGCCTCCCTGCACTCCAAGCGTAGCCATCTCATCATAGTCCACTGCGGCTTCCTCACAGGCTCATGCTTCTTTCAAGTTGGAGAAGAGTATGTTGGTTTACTGAAGCAAGTCCCATTTCACAAGCAGAAACATCGAATGATTTTCTCCAGGTCCACACAGACATTTAACAGTAAACTGAGAATCAGAATTTAAACCCCAGCACTCCTGATCTAAAGTGAGCTCAACTCTAATGTCACTATCCTTCTCACCATATTAATGTCTAATATATAGTATATAATACACAAATATATAACATTGATCAACATTCTTCAATTAACATATAATAAAAATTTATATTCACTAACTGGATTGTATATGAAATATACTATAATAAATGAGTGGTTTTAATAATTATAGTTTATATCAAATATTAATGTTGAATAATAATAATTTTACAACTTTATGGTTTCTACCCTTGGTTCCATGTGCTGTAATTACCTAATTTATCTTACTGAATTCTCATACTAACAATATGACTCAATATTATTACCTTCCATTTTCAGGGGTCACTGTTGTCCAGAAATATTAGATGGTTTATCCAGAGTTCATCTAGTAAGGGGTAGAGCCAGACTTGAATCCAAATGTCTAACTCTGAAGTGTATGTTCCTTCCCTATAGCACAATGGCTTTTTGTTATAATAAACAAAATAAAAAATATTTTATGGTTTCCCTTTTCCTTTATATTTCTATTGAAAAGGGAAATCTCACTGTGTGTGTCACTAATGCCTCAAATATTTCAGATTTTTCAAAATGGCTTGAACAGAGGTCCAAACACTGTCTCAGGTAGTTTTCACTATTTCTTTATGTGGTAATTTTCTTCTTGTCAGTTCTAAAAAATGTGAAAACTTTCTTCATAGATTTGCTCATGTTCTTTTTTCTTTTTGCTTTATGTTCAATCCCACAGGCTTCAAAGAATATGTCACTTTTCCACCTAACATAATTTACTACTCACTTTTTGTAGAAAACCATGACTTTTATAGACCCTCCAAGACTCAGGGCTTCTAACAAAAAATCCCCACACTTCACATCATGGAAACTAAGGAAAAGTCTGTTGCATTCTAAATCCCATTAATGACATAATATTAATAAATAAACACATGTGTGCATGTGTATTAGGCCATTCTTGCATTGCTATAAAGAAATACCTAGATGGGTAATTTGTAAAGACATTTAGGTGGCTCACGTTTCTGCAGACTGTACAGGAAACAAGGTGCTGGCATCTGCTTGGGTTCTGGGGAGGCCTTAGGAATCTTTCAATCATGGCAGAAGGCCAAGGGGGAGCAGGCGTCTCACACGGCCAGAACAGGAGCAAGACAGAGTTGAGGGGGAAGTGCCACCCACTTTTAAATGACCAGATCTTGTGGGAACTCACTAGCATGAAGATAGCACTAAGTCGTGAGGGATCCACCCCCGTGATCCAAACATCTCCCATCAGACATTACCCCCAGCATTGGAGAGTAAAATTCAACATGAGATTTGGGTGGGGATAAATATCCAAACTATATCATTTCTCCCCTGACCCCTCCCAATTCTCATATCCTTCTCATATTGCAAAATAAAATCATGTCTTCCCAACAGAAGCCCAAAGTCATAACTCATTCCAGTATTAAGTCTCATCTGAGACAAGGCAAGTCCCTTCCACTTACGAACTTGGAAAATCAAAAATAAGTTTGTAACTTCCAAGATACAATGGAGATATAGGTATTGGGCAAACTTTCCCATTCCAATAGGGAGAAATTGGCTGAGAGAAAGGGGCTGGTCTGGGTACAGTGGCTCACACCTGTAATCCCAGCACGTTGGAAGGCCGTGGCAGGTGGATCACAAGGTTGATCGCAAGGTGGATCACAGCGCGAGACCAGCCTGGCCAACATGGCGAACACTCTGTCTCTACTAAAAATACAAAAATTAGCTGGGCGTGGTGGTGGGTACCTGTAATCCCAGCTACTTGGGAGGCTGAGGCAGGAGAATCGCTTAAAACTGGAAAGCGGAGGTTGCAGTGAGCCAAGATCACACCACTGCACTCCAGCATGGGCAACAGAGCAAGACTCTGTCTGAAAAAAAAAAAAAAAAAAAAGAAACAAAGAAAGGGGTTACATGCCCCATTCAAGTTTGACACCCAGCAGGGCAGTCAGTAAATCTTAAGGCTCCAAAATAACCTCCTTTGACTCGGTCTTATATCCAGGGCTCATCACTACAAGGGCTGGTATCCCAAGGCCTTGGGCAGCTTCGCCTCTGTAGTTTTGCAGGGAGCAGCCCCCAGGGCTGCTCTCAGGAGCTGGAGTTTTGTGCCTGTGGCTTTTTCACGCTGAGGGGGCAAACTGCTTGTAGATCCACCATTCTCAGGGTCTGGAGGGCAGTGATCTCTCCTCACAGCTCCACTAAGCAGTGCCCCATTGGAGACTCTGTGTGAGGTTTCAACCCCACATTTCCCTTGGCACTGCCCTAGTAGAGGTTCTCTGTGAGCGCTCTGCACCTGCAACAGGCTTCTGCCTGGATGCCCAGGCTTTTTCCTACATACTCCAAAATCTAGGTGGAGGCTACTAAGCATTCTTCTTTCTTGCATTCTGCACACCTACAGGCTTAACACCACAAGGAAGCTGTCAAGGCGTATGGCTTGCACCCTTTGGAGCAGTGGCCTGAGCTGTACCCAGGCACTTTTGATTCAAAGATGGAACCAGAGCAGCAAGGATGTGGAAAGCAGTGTCCTGAGGATGCACAGGGCAGTAGGGCCCTGGGCCTGGCCCACGAAACCATTTTCTCCCCCTAGGATTCAGGGTCTGTGATGGGAGGGTCTGCCATGAAGTTCTCTGAAATACCTTCAAGACCTTTTCCCCACTGTTTTGGAATATTAGCACTTGGCTCCCTTTCAGTCGTGCAAATTTCTCTAACAAGTAGCTGCTCCACAGCCTTCTTGAATTCCTCTTCTGAAAAAGCTTTTTTCTTCCTCTGCCATGCGGCCAGGCTGCCAATTTTTTAAACTTTTGTGCATTGCTTCCTGTTTAAATATAAATTTCAACTTTAAGTCATTTATTTGCTCCCATATTTGAACGTAGGCTGTATAAAGCAGGCAGACCACATCTGGAATGCTTTGCTGCTTCAGAATTTCTTCCATCAGATACCCTAACTCATTACTCTGAAGTCCAAAGTTCCACAGATCCCTAGGGAAGGGGCGCAATGTAGCCAAGCTCTTTGCTAACACATAACACATAACACATATGACCTTTGCACCTATTCCCAATAAGTCTCTCATTTCCATCTGAGACCCCATCAACCTGGTCTTCATTGTTTGTATCACCATTAGCATTTTTGTCACAATTATTTACCCAGTCTCTAAGAAGTTACAAACTTTCCTTTATCACCCTTTCTTATGCTGAGGCTTCCAAACCCTCCCAACCTCTGTCTGCTACCCAGTTTCAAAGCTGCTTCAACATTTCCAGGTATCTTTATAGCAAGACCCCACTCCTTGGTACCAATTTTCTGTATTAGGCAATTCTTGCATTGCTATAAAGTGATACCTGAGACTGGGTAATTTATAAGAAAACGAGGTTTAATTGGCTTATGGTTCTGTGGGCTTTATAGGAAGCATGGTGCTGGCATCTGTTCAGTTTCTGGGGAGGCCTGAGGGATTTTAACCATGGCAGAAGGCCAAGGGGGAATAAGTATGTCACACTGTCACATGGCCAGAGCCGGAGCAAGAGGTGGGTGGGGTGCCACACACCCAGATCTCAAAAACACTCATTATCATGAAGATAACACCAAGCCATGAAGGATCCACCCCCATGATCCAAACACCTCTTTCCAGGCCCACTTCCAGCTTTGGGAATTACAATTCAACATGAGATTTGGGCAGGGACAAATATCTAAATCTAAACTATCTTAGTATGTATATAATTTCATGCTGAAAGGATCATTAAAATGTAAGTGGGAGTTGAACAGTGAGAACACATGGACACAGGGAGGGGAGCATCACACACCCGGGCCCATCAGGGGGTGGGGAGCAAGAGGAGGGAAAGCATTAGGACAAATACCTAATGCAACTAATGCATGCAGGGCTGAAAACCTAGATGGCAGGTTGACAGATGCAGCAAACCACCATGGCACACGTATGCCTATGTAACAAATCTGCACGTTCTGCACATGTATCCCAGAACTTAAAGTAAAATAAAAAATAAAATAATAAAATGTACGTCTGACATACATTTTTCAAAATACAACTCAAGCCATATGCACAACAGTAATTTTCAACCTGAAGTGGATTATTTCTCACATGATTTTCAGATTTAAAAATAAATGCAATATCCATTTTCCATTTGAATGGATAAGGCTTTTGGAAAATGTGAGCAGAAAACTCGCATTCATCGACACCATTACAGCCACCAATTCACCTGACATCAAAACAACCTAAATGCAGACATTCCCTCTGAACTCTACTCCATGGATGCATCGCAAATATGCCATTTCATATATTAATAATTTGGTCACCAAACCTGTCCAGTTATGAAGGCAGCATCTATCTCAGAACAGTGCACCATGTGCACAAAATGGAAACTCCTGTGCCCCTCGGTTGATCTCTACTGTTTTACTCCCCATGACACCTGGAAGCAAGCATTCCAGTAAATGAAATGCCCATGTATAACCCACTGGTTTGTTAACAGAAAACAGGCACAGTAAATGATTTTCTGGATAATGCATTCCATACAATGCTCATACAAGTTATTTTTTAGAAGAAAATCAATGGTACCTCGAAAGGTTCAAGAGTAAGAGGGAATGGTAGAGAGTGTCAAGTCTCAGGGCATCTGAGATCACTTCTTCCGGAGTCCATGTCTGCACAAATTCAAACTATTACAATTAGAGGCTGAAAGTTTTGTTTCCAAGCTTTTACATGGAAGAGTCCAATTAATGATTTTGTCTATTAACCTGACCAAACTAGGAGTATGGAGCCGAAGAATATATCGAACCAATCCACAAAACAAATGCTCTGAACTAGAATCAACAACAAAGATTTTAACAATTATCACCCTCTAAAAAAGCATAGCTAAGAACAAGCTTCAGATTTTTTTTTTAAATCAGAGAATAAATCAATATGCCAAGGATGTGCTATTTTAAAGAATATTATGTTAATATGAACCAGAAAATGTTCCACCAAGCTTGTCATGTCATGGTCAAAATACTTTGAAGAACACAATTCTTGGCGTAGGTGTTTATGTGCATGTGTGCCTGGGTTTCCAGCCCAAATTAAAGAGCTGTTGGAACACCCTCAGATGTTTCATTTGTGGGTCTCCTTTTAATAGTGTCCCGATTTTAATTAGCACTAGGGAAGCAGATGTGGCAGAGAAACGATGCCAAGAATCTGAACTTTACATCTCCACTTGTAGTGAAGGCATGAGGTTCTTCCATTTCAATGCATAGCATCGTATTGGTTAGCACAGCTTGCCGAATATCTGAATACTTGCATATGTATATATATACATAGGTGTATGTGTGGTGCCCAGTTTTCAGTATTAATGGGAACATAAACATCATGCTAATTCTGAGTAATGCAAAACCCAGTATTTGTCTTCAAGTGTCAGACAATATTAAGAATAGACAAAATTGGTTGTGAAAAATCTCCCCAGTCACCTCTTCACCTAATGAAAAATTAAATCATAAAATTAATTTTTTCCGCTCTTTTGGTAAAATGAAATGCAACTCTCACAAATTCCCAATGCTATTTCTTCAAGTTTGTTAAAATGATGCTAAAGTTCTTGAATAAATTCAAAATTCTTATCATCTCTGATGAAAATTTTGCAAATAGAGTGAGGAAAAGGACTTGACTGCATTTGATAGAAAAACATATTATTGTTATTTCAATTAAAGCACTATGGACTTGGCATAGGAAATCATGCACGTAAACAGAAAGAACAGAATGTCCAGAAATAGATATCCACCTACCAGATGATTTAATACAGAAAGTAGTTGGAATTTTAAATCAGTGAAAAAAAATTAGTGGGGAAAATAATTGCCCAGCAAAGTATTTAATAAATGACAGTCAGATAACTGGGTAGCCATCTGAGAGAGTGACATCTTAAAATAGGATCAAACTGAGATCAACACAGATTCACTCTAGAATACGAAGCGAATACTTGTGTATAAACGAAGCTACAGATTAGAAAATTAGTAGCTTAATATATAAATGAAATCATTCAAATTTTAGAAAACTAGATCAATTTTAACAGAAAATAGAGGGGGCTTTTCTAGGCCACCGTCCACAAGGATTAAGATGTTTCCATTCATAGACTATAAAACACGTTTGCAATACAGATGACTGACAAGTGGCTAATAAATTATTGTACAAAGAACTTTCAATAAAGTTGAATAAGACCAAAGAAAAATGGGAAAATCATGAGAACATGAACTTAAAAACAAATGAAATATAATAGTCAAGAAATTACCAAAAAAAAAATTCTTTACTGAGTAATGATCAAATGAATGAAAATGGAAACAATGAGTGATATTTTTTGTTTCATTTTGACTGTCAGATGTGCAAGAATTAAAAAGATTGGCAATTATGATTTTTTTATTGCAACATAAATTATTCCACACACAGAGGCCCCAAACAGCATCCATTTACTAGAACAAGATTTCTGAAGGTCAGGCATGGGCGTGGCCTCACCCTGAGGGTGGCAGCAGGCTGCTTTCTCGCCTGGAGGCACGGGAAGAATCCACTTGGAAGCTCACTCAGGTGGTGACAGAAATACGTTTCTTGCATTTGCACAGCTGAATGTTTCCTGACTGGCTGTGGGCTCTGAGCACCCGGAGGTCCTGTGTCTTTCTTCATCTTCCAAGCCAGCTACAAAGGCTCTCCCTCACATCCAGTCTCTCTCAGGCCTTCAGTCTCTGACCAGTAAGAACCCTGTCCCTGGAAGAGCCCGTCTGGTGAGGTTCCACAGTCTCAGCACATTCTCCCTTTCTGAAGAGCAGCTGTGCCAACAACACAACCTAATCACGGGAGGAGAGCCCACTGCACCCCCAGGTCCATAGGCAGCAGTCTACGCAGGGCGTCCACCATCCAGCCCCCTCTTAGAATTCTACCTTCACCACACTCCTCAAACACAGAAGCTTCTGGAAGCAAGCCGTCACACCTGGAGTGGAGCAGCCTATTGGGATTACCTGAAGCTCAGTTTGACAAGATAACCCAATATGTCACCTGTTCATTTCCTGTATTTCACTTTCAAGAAATTTTATCCTGTGGCAATAAGTGGAAGAAAGTGCAAAGATGTTTCTGAATGAATACACATGTCTGCATTTTATCTTAGTTAGAAACGACATAACTGGTCGATGAAATTGCAATAAAGATACAAATAAATATTTTAAAATAGAATTTTGGCATTTTATTATAATTTTTGGATATAAAATGTTTATGCAATATCATGGAAAGTGTGATATCATTCAATTGATATAAAAACAGATTATAGATATAATAGATATGTTTACCGATGTGGTTTGTATCTGTGTCCCCACTCTAATCTCATGTTAAATTGTAACTCTCAGTATTGGAGGTGGGGCCTGGAGGGAAGTGATTGGATCATGGGGCCGGATTTCTCATGAATGGCTTAGCACCAACCTCTTGGTGCTGTCCTCATAACAGTGAGTAAGTTTTTGCAAGATCCGGTTGTTTACAAGTGTGTAACACCTCCTCTCTCGCTCTCTCTTGCTCCTACTTTTGCCAGGCGATGTGCCTGATCCCCCTTCACTCTCTGCCATGATTGGAAGCTTCCTGAGGCCTCCCCAGAAGCAGATGCTGCCATACTTCCTGTCCAGCCTGTGAAACTGTGAGCCAATGAAATCTCTTTTCTTTATAAATTACCCAGCCTCAGGTATTTTTTTCTTTTCCTTTTTTTTTTTTTAAGACAGAGTCTCGCTCTGTCACCGAGGCTGGAGTGGAGTGCAATGGTGTGATCTCGGCTCACCACAACCTCCTCTACCTCCTGAGTTCAAGCGATTCTCCTGCCTCAGCCTCCCGACTAGCTGGGATTACAGGCATGTGCCACCACACCTGGCTAATTTTGTATTTTTAGTAGAGACAGGGTTTTTCCATGTTGGTCAGGCTGGTCTCCAACTCTCAACCTCAGCTGATCTGTCCACCTAGGTCTCTGAAAGTGCTGGGATTACAGGCATGAGCCACCATGCCAGGCCAGTCTCATGTATTTCTTTACAGCAAGAATAGCCTAATACATTTATAGAGGTATGTTAAAAGCTAATAGATTTACATCACTTTTGTAGGTTGCAGTTTATTTATTTTTTGTCCCTTCCTTTTATATTTCTGGACTATGTAAATGTATTTTAACCTGCAGACACATTAAGTAAGAAATACATTGGCCAGGCGTGGTGGCTCACGCCTGTAATCCCAGCACTTTGGGAGGCTGAGGTGGGCAGATCACGAGGTCAGGAGATCGAGACCATCCTGGCTAACAGTGAAATCCTGTCTCTACTAAAAATACAAAAAAATCAAAATAAAATTAAAAAAAATAGCCGGGCGTGGTGGCGGGTGCCTGCAGTCCCACCGACTTGGGAAGCTGAGGCAGGAAAATGGCATGAACCTGGGAGGCAGAGCTAGCAGTGAGCCGAGATCACGCCCCAGCACTCCAGCCTGGGCAACAGAACAAGACTCCATCTCAAAAAGAAAAAAGAAAAAAAAAAAAAAAAAAAAAAAGAGGAAATACACTGTCACTGTTTATTTTTAAAAGTTTGTGTCTGTATTTCTTTTGCCAGGGCTGCCATAACACCACACCACGTAACAACAGAGATGCATTTTCTCACAGTCCTGGAGGCTGGAAGTCCCACAGCAGGTGTCTGCAGGGTTGGTTCTGCCTGAGCGTGTCTCCTTGGTGTGTAGACGTCATCTTCTCGTTGTGTCCCTGCATGGTCGCCCCTCTGTGCGCCTCTGTCTCTGCAGGCTGATTTCCTCTTCATATGAGGACGCCAGCCACATTGGATTAGGGTTCACCCTAATGACTTTAACTCGATCACCTCTGTAAAGACCCTCTCTCCAAATAAGTCCCGTTCTAAGGTACTGGCAGTTAGGACTCTAACATACTTTTTTTGAGGGGACTCAATTGAACCCATGACACCAGGTAGCAGGCGGAACCTCCAGACTATCTCTGGTGCCACTGCCCAGTCACAGGGCTCTGTGGCTCTGCTACGCCGGAGATGCTCCAATTGCTGAAAGATATTCCCCTAACTGCTCTTACTATTTTTAAAAGTTGAAGACCGCACCACCGCTGGCCGAATTTCAAGCTGTTTCCTTCCAGCAACACTGTTTATGTCAGAAACCTCATGAAAGAAAGGATTGGTGAGATGGTTGAGCCACATTCATTTCTCCATAAATTCATATTGATGACAGTTGTGACCCAGGCTTTGCGCAAAATGCTGGAGATCCAAAGATACAGCAGAATCTCTGCCTTTTCTTTAAGAAGTCTGTTGTCTCGGCCGGGCGCGGTGGCTCAAGCCTGTAATCCCAGCACTTTGGGAGGCCAAGATGGGCAGATCACGAGGTCAGGAGATCGAGACCATCCTGGCTAACACGGTGAAACCCCATCTCTACTACAAAATGCAAAAAGAAAAAATAGCCGGGCGAGGTGGCGGGCACCTGTAGTCCCAGCTACTCGGGAGGCTGAGGCAGGAGAATGGCGTGAACCCAGGAGGCGGAGCTTGCAGTGAGCTGAGATCCGGCCACTGCACTCCAGCCTGGGCGACAGAGCAAGACTCTGTCTCAAAAAAAAAAAAAAAAAAAAAAGAAGTTTGTTGTCTCATATGGGTATATGATTTTTTAGATTGAGGGTACATGTGCCTTTTGTTACGTGGATATACTACATAATGGAGGAGATTGGGCTTCTAGTGTACTCATCACCTGAGTAGTGAACATTGTATCCAACAGGCAACCCTCACCCCTAGCTCACCATCCTTCCTCCCTCCCTGTTTTTGGAGTCCTAAGTGTCGATTCTTTCCATCCTATATCCATGTGTGCCCAGGTATGTGTTAAACCCATGCACATTAGGTACCTGCATCTCTGGTGTTTTTGTGAAAGCAGAGACTCCAGACTTCCTGGAGCCTGCCAAATCAGAATTGTGCAGGGCTGGGAGTCAGGAATTCATTTTTTAAACTTTGCAAGGTAAGAACCACTGGTCAAGGAGGACTGGACAGCTACACAAATATGAAACTAAAGTAAGAAATGCCAAGACATGGATAAAAGGCCACAGTGGGCACCTAGGTACCCCAAGACACAGCAGGCTGCCTGGGAGCTGAGCCCTGAAATGAGAAGATGAGAAGCAACTCCTCACCTCGACAACAGTGCATCAAAGGTGGGAAAACAGGCAAAGCGCACACTGTCTGCATCGATGTGGTCTATGTGGACATAAACACCTGCCTTCCAACCTCAGGGCAAAGCACTCATTTTCCCTGTGATGGTCTCTGGGCAGAAGCCCCATCCCGGCTGGCAGGTCCAGCCACCTCCAGCGTGTAGTAGTCACTTCCTTTGAATTGTTCGCTTGTTTTCCCTGTCTCGGCTACCTCCACTTTAAGAATTTAGAAAGCCAACTTGCCCAGGAGCCTGAGGCTTATGCCTGCATGCCCATCGGGGTCTTACCCACTGCAGCCCCCACCCAGGCTTGCCTACACATTTTCCTCCACAGCTGCTCTTCTTTCTGCCAGGGACTGACATTTCCAAACTGTCACTTTCACAGGTAGAGGCTGCTGCTGTGCCTCTTCCATGAAAGACCATAACCTATCCTTCAGTGTTAGCTGGTATCTTAAACTGCACACAGGGGCTTCACTATCTTTACTCCTCTTTGCCTTTTACTGATTTAGGAGCTGTCATTTTCAAAGTTCCTCCTGCTGGAGTGGAAAGTTCTGAGCTGACTTTTTCATCTCCACTTCCCATTTGCCTCTGTTTGCCTTATCCTCACATGCTCCCTTTGTTTGCTTTTTGAAATATTTTGAGTATTCAATGTCAGGTGTATTTCTCCATGCGAAGCACGTTAAACTCCATTATAGCATTTTTTAAATGTGTGAGATACATAGTTGATCTCTATTAGCCACTCTTATGCACAGGACCCTTGATTATTTTATGAAATATTATTACTTTGCACATTTTGTACAGTTCCTTGTGCAGAAAGGTCAAGGTCTTCCTATCACTACTACTATTATACAAAATTACCCTTTCTGCACATTTCCACTGACTACAATACTGCTTTTATTATTAACCACATTTCACACATAGTTAGAATATGTGAAGTTTTGGGATGCGCAGTGTGTGCTAAACGTCGACAGAGGAAATGCATTATGTAATTGAATGAATAAACATGCTTGGTTTTAGCACACGGTAGAGGAAAATTATATGTCTTCAGTAAAATGCCTGACATATGATTTGCAAACTGCAGAAAATCAAACTGATATTGGTGGCATTGGACTCTGCATTTCAGTCTGATTTTGGAAGATTAATTTGATCCGGGGTTGGTAGACTATATGGCCTGCAGGTCAAAACCAGCCTGCAGCCTGTTTTTGTACAGCTCGCAAGATAAAAATGGCTCTTACATTGTTTTCTTAATTGTGAAACATTTACAGACAAAGAATATGCCACCGAGATTGCATATGACCCCCAAAGACTGCAGGTCTACCTGGCCCTTTACAGGAAAAGAGAATCAAATGTCTGCTTCCAGCTACCATGAACAAGAAGGGAAATGTGTTACCAGCTTAGTTACCTAAACATTGCTGACTTGCCATTCAACAACATTTTGCTTGACAGTCAACCAACAGGTTTACACCAAAAACATTCCTGGGTACAAACATGTCTGACTGCATGAGAATTCCTTTTTTGTTGGGCTCCTGTTCTTACCTGGCAGTATGATAAAGGTTTCATGCCAATATTTGCGTTTAATCTTTCAAACCAGGTCGGGGAGCACCTTTACGCCCATTTGCAAATAAAGTTCAGTGAAGTCACTTGCCCTGTCCAGGGTCACGCAGCCAGAAAATGCTGGGGATGGGAGGAACCCATCACTCAATTGCGGGAGCCTGACTGTACAACTGCACAGTGCTGTACCCAAGCACTCCTTTCGAATCCCGTAAGAATGTATGAGGTAGATTTAAGCAAGGGCAAATGGGATAAACCTCATTTCACAACATACTTGATGGGAGTTGGCCAGTTTGAGCTATATGGACTGTGTGGATTCACATTCTGAGAATTTACAGTCTGACTGACATAATACCTACAACCTACTCTGATTGTAGGCATGATAGCATACATACACATACATACCATAGCATGTGATTTGATATTTAGGCACACAAGCATACACACACACACACACATCATAGTATGTGATTTGACATTTAAAATCCCAGACATTTCTATTTAAGTTTCTAATGAAATCTACATGTCTAGAAATCTTGTATTAATATCACAAAACAGAGGAGGAGATTGATAATTAAATGGAAGCAAACAGATATGCATATAAAAAATCAAGATAAAAGTCTCAACTACCTATGCTCTTTCTGTTCACAAGTGAAGGACTGTAAGAT
This sequence comes from Rhinopithecus bieti, assembly GCF_001698545.2. Classification (NCBI taxonomy): domain Eukaryota; kingdom Metazoa; phylum Chordata; class Mammalia; order Primates; family Cercopithecidae; genus Rhinopithecus; species Rhinopithecus bieti. Next base: position 1,153,864 of record NW_016808928.1, on the reverse strand, counting down.
TTACAAAATACCTCAATTAATTCATTTATAACAGGTCTCCTAACATATCCTCCTAACATTTGACAATGATGTTGTTTAAAAAATTTTGTATAAAGTAAAAGGAGTTTCCTCTGAGAGATGCCCTCTCTGTGGGTAAACACCATGTTTAGGGGTGAATGCATGGTATAATAGAAATCGCTTAGATTTTGGAATCTGAAAGGCTGGAGCTTAAATCCCACCTGAGATAATTAGGCTTTTTTTTTTTTTTTTTCTGTAACATTGTCTGTGAGTGACAGCATCTATGAGGACTGAAGAGATACACACGGACATATATCCATGTGCGTCCTCTGTCCTCTCCACCCACCTCTTTGCACCAGTTTGCGTCCTTTGCCATGCTATGTATAAGCAGAATACAGGCAGCTATCTTGATCTAAAAGTTCTGACTTGAAAAACAGAAGTTTATTTATGTAATTTGTGAGAATGATTGCTTTTTGTCCTCTTTATTGGCTGCAAAACGCTAGCAAATCATAAACAAACAATAGACAAACTCCACTCCAAGCAAAAGCCACAGCTGATAGAAGGCTCTGAGAACCAGACCTTGAAAGTAAATAGCTGTCTGGGAGTCGCTCTCTCTTTGACCAGGCAACTTGAAAGCAGTGCACTCCGACGTGCCAGTTTAACTGGATCTTTGAGATAACACAGAAAATTTCAGTTCTAATTCAGGCTTCTCCTCAAGATGAATAAGATTAGTGTGCTGATAATGGAAACAGCTGCTTGGCAGAGTTTCTTACTTTAAGGCAGGAAATGAAGCCTGAGGACAGAAGCTCTGCCTGGCTTTATCAAGGACGATAAAAACCAACACAGATTTTCAGAGAGAAATAATTTAAAAGGTCAGGCAAAGTGAGAAAAACAACCTGGAATTCCCTGAAACCAATAAAATACACCTTGCCGGCCCCATCTTCTCACTGACAGACGATCGGTAGCGAAACTTTTATTTGCTGAATCCAGAAGCTAATTGCAAGCCGTCAAGGGGTCTTGGGAAGAGCTCTGTTGGGGTTGTGGCCTGGGTTCTGCCACTTTGAACCCCACAATTTGGGATGGGTTTGGAGAGGGTGCCTCCCAAATCCCCTTCGAGACCTAACAATCATAACTCGCATGCATGTCATATTTGAAGGCTTATCCTATATTATTTATTTAATCCTCTCAGTAATTCTGGGATATAGATATCTAAATCTCTATTTTACACGGCCGAAAGCAGGCTTGGAGAGATCAGGGCTCCCTGGCCTTCTGGGGGCTAATTTTGAAGGGGATGACCCTCACAAAGTATCCTCTGATTTCAAATCTGAGTAATTTTTCTCTAAAAAATGTGATGCATCTATAATATCACTGGCAAAAAAAAAAGTGAATTAAAATAGAAGAGAACAAAACAAATCCTAAATAATTTTAAAGGGAAAATATTCTCAAATATGTATCTTAGAAAATTATGGCTTAGTGAGTTTCCAAATTTAAAATGTTTACCAAATGGCTACAAGGGGCAGGGCATTCTGCTCGGGTCCGAGGGGCATAGTGGCATTCACGTGGTTTGTAAGATCAGTAGTTGGGGGGCCTAAAAGAGAATGAGCTCAATATTCTAGGTTTGATCTTGCTCATTTATTAAAAGGCAACCGTTACATTTTAGTAACCATTTGGATATATTATTCTAGACATTTTTGTAAAGGAGATGAATGAATGTCCTTTATGCATTCAGGAAGTTTATAAACTGTATTTATTTTATGTAAGAATAAACGGACTGCTTTTCAAATCATTGAGAAAAAATATAATATCAACTCAAGGATAACTGTAATAGCAAACAGATCAATACAGATTTTAAGTGCCCAATGCCCCAAAGAGATATTTGCCGTTTTAAAACTTATTTTCCTTTTTTACAGTTTTCAAATAAAATAATTAAATAACTATGATGACCTTTAATTTGGACGTGAAAGTCTTAAAATATTTTAACATTTGCATCTGTAATTACATTCCCAATGATCTCAACAACCTTCTATATGATTTATTGCAGGATTTATAACCACTTTTGACCAAATGTGAGATGCTGTCAGAGTCTAAACGGTTATTTATTTTGTGGTAGAGCTGCCTAGTTTGAAATGCATCACAGCAGATAGTCTTTCTGTAATTAAAATTTTATTCATTTGAATTGGTCCTTATAAAACTTACAAAGTCAAATACGATAAAGCAAATGAAGCACCCAGTATCTTAAACTAATTTAAAATCCACTGGCTCATTACTGGTAATTTTTAAAACTCCATCTTTTCTTAGCCTCAGACTCACTACTGGGGACAGCTTGCCCCCTGGACCTGAAGCACAAATGTCAAAATCAATTTCGTGAAGCTTCCTTTCCCTCACGTGGCCCTTATTTCAGTGAGTGGTACCAAATACTCCCAGCAATCAAGCCCTCCACCAACATAGGTCATTCCAGATTCCTCTCTTCCTTTTCACCTGCTTTCAGGAGCGACTGTGAACTCTGTTTCCTAAGTATTTTCAGTATCTGTTTTCATGCAAAACTTGTTTCTCACTGTATTCCTAGAAGTCTTTGTATCCCTCATATACACATTGCTATAACCCACTGAGTACTCATGTATTCCAGACAGGATTCATGCCAATCATTCATGATGCCACTGAAAGATCAAGCTTTCTAAAATGCAGGCGGGATTCTGTCTCTTTTGCTCTTTAGTGGAGTCTCATCGAGCAAGGACAGAAGGTGAAAGCCACATAAACGTGCAGCTGAGATTCTCCACGGGCTGCTCCTGCCCATTTCTCCAGCCCATCGTCCTCCACCACGTCCCCTTCACATTCCAGCTCAGATATCCCATCAGAGAAAACTATCCTGGACCTTCTGTGCTGCCCCCGCTGGATGACCATCCATTCCTGCTGACTATCATATTGAATTGTCCTTACTAGTTTATAAGACTCTCTCCCTCCAGACTAGCAGAGTCATAAGAGCTGGGAATATTTTTTATTCACCTTGGTACCTGCCCTGCAGCGCCTAACTCAGAACTAAGTTTGAATTGAAAAGAAAACAGGCATAACTTCCTTAATACTTGTATGAGGCTTCAGACCCACAGCAACAACCTTAATCTACAAAAACAGACATATAGTTAACATCGCTTTGCCTGTATTTGAAGTAATACAAAAGGAAATATGTCAAGAAATTATACAAAATATATACCCTCTCCATAAACATAGCCCTTGTATCTACTTTTATTTTGGACAGTGTGCCTGTAGGCCTACAGGCTTCAGAGGTAAAACCTGTAACTTTATTCCTACAGATGTGCTACGTGGAGATTCTCATGTCCCAGCTTCATATCGAATGTGAACATCTGCGGGAAAAATAAAATCATGAAAGACTTCTGAGCTGATTTGAGTGGCGATGATGTGGTGATGTGTTAATTGAGCTGGGGTGTTTGAAAATTGTTTTTCCTATGTGGAGTTTTAAACATTTTAAAGAAAGAGCTCACCTAGTCTTTTATTTCATATTTCATTTTATTTTATTTTATTCATTTTATTTCATAATTATGAATTGTCAGCAATTCAGGATCACATAAATGGTGACGATTCTTCCATATATATTAACTCTCTTTAAACAAAAATGCTAGTTTTTTTAAAAAAGACAGAACATGTCTTCAATTATCTTAGAACTGAAAATAAAATTCTCTAAGTGTCATATCTCTCTGCTTGTAAATTAAAATTACTAATTAAGATTCCGAGAACCAAGGAGAAAATAGGGTTCCCTTAATATTTCATTTTTAACACCGGAGGAAAAGAGCAATACATCGATGATAATCAGAGTGTCTTCTTCTTTTTAAAGTGTTTCAGCCTCAAAATAACTTTTGAATCTATGATTTAAAAAAATTTTCTGATTACATATATTTTTGAGGCAGTCATCAAAGGGTCCTATCTGCAGATCACTAAGGATGTTGCTTAATGTTATACGCAGCCAAACGTGCAACTCTATATTCCAGGTCATGCTGTCCATCCACGGTGACAGTTACCATCATTTACAATTTGTGTTTGTTTGTCTTTGGTCTCATTCTGTCTCCCAGGCTGGAGTGCAGTGGCATGATGTCAGCTCACTGCAGCCTCTACCTCCTGCCTGGGCTCAAGTCATCCCTCCACCTCAGCCTCCCAAGTAGCTGGGACTACAGGTGCACACCACATCTGGCTAATGTTTGTACTTCTTGTAGAGACAGGGTTTCACCATGTTGCCCAGGCTGGCCTCAACTCCTGTGTTCAAGCAATCCACCCACCCACCTTGGCCTCCCACAGTTGCTGGGATTAGAGGTGTCAGCCACTACACCCAGCCCAGAATTCTATTTTTCATTATTAGACTGTGAATCCCTTGGAAGAAAACAAATCTTGTTGTTGTTGTTGTTATTTCCCCATGGGTCAGCACACACAACTGCTCAACATATCTGTGAGTGGATGGGAGAAGGTTTCTAGCATAATCCACAACACACCATATGCAATTTGCCGAAGAAAAGCAGCTGAAAACCCACAAAGTCTCTTTCTAACTGTCATATGAGGCCAAAGTGTTTCTACAACTTAGGGAAGTACATACAGTATGTAAAAGATCTACATTCTCAGGCTGGGCACAGTGGTGCACACCTGTCATCCCAGCATATTGGGAGACTGAGGCAGGTGGATCAACTGAGGTCATGAATTCAAGACCAGTCTGAGCAAAATGGTGAAAACCCATTTCTACTAAATACAAAAAATTAGCCAGGTATGGTGGCAGGTGCCTGTAATCCCAGCTACTTGAGAGGCTGAGGCAGGAGAATTGCTTGAACCCAGGTGGCAGAGGTTGCAGTGAGCCGAGATCACGCCATTGCACTCCAACCTGGGCAACAAGAGCGAAACTCCATCTCAAAAACAAACAAACAAACAAAGAAAAAAATCCACATTCTAAAAGTAACACAAGGAAAATGTAGGCTAAACCAAATAAAATCTCTCTTTGTTGCACACTGCAAAAAATCACACATTTATATTTTACATTAAATTTAGTGAAATCAACTGTAATAATTCTTTAAGCATAAGCAAAAAGACTGTCGGGTTATAAATTGCCAATGTACGTTGTACAACCTTATGCTGTTTAAAATTTTATAATTCCTTCTCAGTGGCCTTTATCCAGAGAATCATTATATTTACTCTTTATTTTAAAGGTTTAATTTTGTTTTAAAATGATAAAATGCTTCTTTAATTTTACCACACAACTTTAAGGTTCAAAAAATCCTACTTTATGCTAATTTTTTTGTTTAAAGCATTACAGTCTATATATAATGAAAATAGTTTTATATTATAATTAAAACGCTATTTTACACAAATTGTAAATATCTACAAGGTGACTAAAAGAACTCTTGCACAGGAAATGAATTTAAGTGCTTAAAATATAGATTCTTTCAGAATTGGTATTTGCAAGATTCTATTTTAAGTATAATTTCTTCTGGCAAGAAACAATTCCACTTTAACACTGGTCAGGCTCACAGAAAGAGTGAATTCTAGACCAACATTTTTATGATTATGAAGTCCTTTCACTTTCATGTGTTTCAGTTTCAAATACACAAAAATAAGTAGTTCAACTAGATTGCTTTTAAGATCCCTCCAAGTGAAAAGGTCAACATGTATGAAGAGAAAAACAAAACCATATTGACTCCTGGGTTAACAGAAAGGTTAACAGGAAGTGTAGAAAGTTGCAAGTCTGTTTTAGAAAAACGATACTTCTTAAATATTTTATAATTTGAGAACAAAGTCATGTAAGTTATTTATTGCCAAGACCAAATCTGAAGGAAGATACTCTAACTCTTCTTCTAAAACGTGGTGCGCATTCTAGCATCCCCCACACACAAAGCCATTGCCTCTCTGCCATGTTCCACTCAAAGAAGAGATACCCTGATCATGTTCCCACAAATTCCTTGGCCACAGCTGCAAATATGTCAGAAGAGCCTCATTTACAGTGTGCACTATTGGTATTTCTGAATCATTTAACTTAGCATTAAATAGTTCTGCTGGGGGAGGCCATGGGAGAAGAAAGAAGTCAAGACTTATCCCAAAGCTATATATTTGACAACCTTTAATGCTTCTCAACCATTCACTGAAAGAGCAAGCCGTGTCTCCACCTCGTAAACCGTTTCCAGAACTCCTTGCTCAACAATCAGAAAGACGGACTGGCATGTGCCTGGCGTCACCCGAGTCCCTTTGGGACATGAAGGTCCCTCTCCGTACCCCTTTGTGCTTAGGCCTGGAGAGCACATTCTCCTTAGCCTCTATTTTGACTCCACCTCTAGAGGACAGGAAATGATTTCAGGAGTTTCTGCCCATTCCACCAGCTCCCTTTCCTGTGTCCAGCCTGCCGTGGGGGTTGTGACTCTGTCATGAGCATTCTGTTTCCAGTGCCAGTGGGGCAGGGACCATGGCATGTTCTCTAAGCTGAAGTTAGGTCTCTTCAGGAATAGAGTCTACGACTCTGTTCTATAAACGGAGTCACAGAACATTTAAAGCAAATGAGAAACATATCTTCTTCGAAAAGAAAAAGTATTCTTGTAAAGAAAAGAAATCATCATTCTAATCATTGCTAATGAAGTAAGCTGCTTGAATCTATCTCTATGTTTATTTTACATTAAATAAGAATTTTTAGAGGTAAAACATAAATAATACAGGCTAAGTGTCTGATCAACTTCTTATAGTCAAAGGAACCTACAGTAAGTGTGATAAGGATCTATTACTGTCTCACAAGCAATACCAGAAAATCTAATATCTAATGAAAATGAGACAAAAGAGAGTCAATATGAGCTTCCACTCATATATCATAATTAGCTTTCAAAGACTAATATAATTCATTACGAATATAAACCTTGATACGACAAAACTATGAAAATTTCATGACTTCAAAGCCTTCAATTAAAATTAAAATGCCTTATTTGAAAACCTGGTTTTATGCACATGATAGATAAAATGCAAAAAAAAAGGCATGAAATATTGAAATCAACTTTAACAAGCCCTAGATTTAAATAACAAAACAAAATCAAAGACAGAGCTTATGGCTCAAAGAATGAGTTTTTAAACTAAAATAAGGAAAATGAGTTTTCAGAAATTAATGTTTTAAATTAAGACAGCGGTAAAGAAAAATTATTTTGATTCTTAAAGCGGATGACACATTGTTTTACTTCAAGAGGAAGTACAAGTAAGTGTTAGAATAACTTGACCCTGGATCTAGTGAATGTCCAACCCTTCTCCAAATTCAGGCTATCCAACTACATGTCAGGAAAGTTTCCATGGCCAGTGGAAGGCTTAATTCGTATTGTTATAAGACAACACTCAATTTTTCCTTACCTTTTATCCTTAGTTAGCATTTCACTTATTTTCAGAGAGTGATTAAATTGAAAGTAATACATAGGAAACAAGGCTGGAGATGAAAATGCATTTCTTACCCTGGCAAAGTGGTGTGAGGGAGTCCCACTGGTACATGCCAAGTGGGTTTCGTCTACAGGTTGCGTTGCTGTGGCCGATCATTCGGTATCCAGGCTTGCAAAAATAATGCACTTTGCTTCCGACCGCTCCAGCAGTCCTGTTTAGAATACCCCCGTTCTTCAGGGGGTGGGTCAGACTGCAGTAAGGTGCTGTGGGCAGACAGACACACACACAAATAAGTGAACAAGCAAACAAATGGCCAGTGCCATTGCCTTGGTGAGAGTCTATAAACGAATGCCTTCTGATTTCCAGTCAGTAGGAAACGAGCACCAGTAGGTAAGTTTGTTCTAAAGAGCATTCCAAAACTCGAGAGTCAAGAGGCAAGTCTGCTACGCTGAAGTTGAGATCACCTGCAGCGGTGAGTCAGCGTGAAGCTAGGATCCTGATTACTGTGAGAAACATCAGGAGTATCCAATCTTCCGCCTTCCCTGGGCCACACATAAAATACACTAACACTAATGATAGCTGAGGAGCTATAAAAGAAACTGCAGAAAAATCTTATTACGTTTTAAGAAAGCTTACAAATTTGTGTTGGGCTGCATTCAAAGTCATCCCAGGCCGTATGCAGCCCGTGGGCTGCAGGTTGGACATGCTTGGTCTAGAAGGATCATTTGGAAAGACCTCACTAACCTCTCTAAAGCAGGTTACTTACTTAAGTAAGCACATCTGTCACCAGGATAGAAGTGATAGGGGGCTACACAAGGCATCATCTTTGAAACAAAAATCTTCTCCATGTTTTTTTAAGTATTGTTAAAACAGAGAAAGTAGAAATATATAACATGTTCTTAATCAAGACCATTAACTTCTTTCCTTTTTGCTGTTGAGTGAAACTTCTGGACTGTACAATGGTGTAGATTTTAACCTTCTTTTTTAATATATGGGATTTGAATGAAATCTTTGAAGAAAATGCATTCTCTTGAGTCAATAACAATCTCACAATAGTTTTAATCATCCCCTTTGTAAGGAGACTTTTAGAACTAGAGGTGGGCATTTGTGAAAATAATAGTCCCACTCACCCAGAACGTCACATTTCTATGGCTAAAAGTCTCTGCATCTTATTTACACAAATAGACAAAGAAACCTGCTTCATTCGCACAAGGCGAGGTCACTACTGCACAAGGTGAGGTCACTACTGCACAAAATCCTAGGAACTCACTTCAGATGAATTTAAACAATACAACAGAGAAAGTCATTAAAAACTGGGAACTTTGGTTTCTTTTTAAAGAAGGGGATTTTAGATCTTCCACTTCCCTCTGGGACTTCCATGTAAAAGCACACACATGCAGGTCTGACTGCCTGACATTGCTCCTTTCCTTGGAAATATATTCAGAAGAAACTTTCTGAAGGTTTTCTATCATAGTGGTGCGCAGAAGCAACAGCTACGTGTCTGGCCTCAGTTGTCAACTGTGTTCCTAAGAGAAGTGTCCTCAGAGAATATTCTCAGTTGAGTGAGGCTCTGAGGTACGATTTCATTTTTACAATGGGCTGATTTTTCTTCAGTGAAAATCCACTATCATAAGAATCTCTTGATTCACTCCCTTGGCCCTACCATTTTCTACTTCCAGTTGTTTCTAGACCAAATTTTTCTAAGTTTTGAATGAACCAAAATACTTAGTTTAGACAAAGTGTGAGTACAATCAGGCACCCTGAATTACCAGTGCCTTGGAATCGCTGTGCTAGCCAAAAAAAAAAAAAAGTTAATAAATTAGAAAGAACAATCAGACTGTAGATTCCTCTCCAAAATCATAGATAAGTTAAATAAAGTCTGCAGGAAGTGAGATCATGAGGTTCGTTGGGTGTCACCTGTGCTTTATGACACAGCTCCATCCGTTAAGAGATAATTTGCAGGATGAGCATCTAACTCTACAGATTCCAATAAGGTTCCATTTTCTTTTACTGTATTTCTTCTATCGCCAGGCTCTCAAAATACCTCTTCTTTCCTAACTGACTTAGAATAAGACACAAAGGGCCCCACAGGGGAAATCATAGCACAGAATACAAAGAGACTGGAGCACGAGCCCTGCCGGCCCAACTCCTGGCTGTGGGAAGAGGAATTCAGAGGAGCCAGGGCCCGGTCCTTCCACTCTGCTGGGGCAGCCTTGGAAAAGCCAGGATATAGAATGAAAAGTCAAATGGGTACCCAGGGTGAGAGAAGACTGGGAGAGGTGGATATTCTGGAATTTTGGGGTGAATGCCAAACCAGTCTGTATTTTCAACCTGCCCAATACAGAAGCTTTCATTTGCTTCTGGCAGCACTGAAAGGGCATTGTTAATTCAGCCTGCCCTTAGCACAGTTTATGGAATTGTCCAGAACCACAGTTCGACAGGCATTTCTTTGTCTTTTTAAACTCAGCTTTCAATTATAGTGATCCATTATATTGCTTTCATGCCTGAACGATCAACAGTTTAAGTGCATATGGCAGATACATGTTGGTGATGCAATGAGTGGTCATGTGACCATATTATGGGCTGGATTTCCCTTGCCCACATCTTAATATTTTAGGGACACGTTCATTTAATCAATTCTCAAAAATTACTTGTGCTGACCTAGCAGAGATCACTGAGTCGCCAATTCTAAGTAAAAAGCTGTGAGATAGATAAATAAGAAATTTGTTATATTCACATACGACACATATCTGTTTGTCTATCTGTCTCTCTGTCTCTCTCTCACTCTCTCTCTCTCTCCACTTAAACAACATAAAATTGTGTAGTCTTCTTCTCCCAAAATAGTTTAACAATGAGGCTTTTCTTGTGGTATGACAACGATGAAAATACCTTTTGAAAGACACAGAGATCACTGTTCTCACAACTGAAGGTATCATCATATCACCAGGCTACTAAGAATTTCTCTGCAGGTAAAACAAGATAAATTATGTTGATCATGATTTTCTCTGTCCTGACCATGTTTGCACACTGGAAAAATTCAAACACTTTTAGGAGTCTGACTATCTATTTTCTGGAACAAGGAATTTGCGGAATGCAAATCCCATCATTGCATCAATGTCTTTGTAGCAAAACTCTGAGTATATTTTATTAAATCTTCCAGAGGAAGAATGTCTGAATTTCATGCCTGTTATCCTCACATCAAGGGCCTTTCAAAATCTTGATGCTTTTTACCATTTTATACGTCTACCAACTACAGTGAGCTGAAACCTTCTTTTTAAAGCTCTGTTTTAAGACTGTTCCCTGTTTTTCCCTTTGGATGCTCCTAGTGCCTAAAGACGTAAAACACCAACACAGGAATAAACGATCCTCCGTCAGCACACACTGTCCACTTCCCATACACAGTGAGCATCTTTCACGGGAAAACATAACTTGAAAGTTGTCAAGTGTATTGTTGAGTGAGGTTTTGAGAAAAGTTTAGATTTTCTGCTTAGTAATTGAAATGGGCTCAGGAATGAAGAGGCTGCCAACTGCTTCTGTAGGAAAATTTAAAGACTGGTGTGGTCAGATCACATTGATGATTGTATACAGGATTTAACGTCTAATAAATATATTGACTGATTTGATCAATTTGTTATTAATTGATTTAGTTAATATAAATCACTGCTGGCAGAGAATGATTAAAGTATATAGAGAAAGGACAAAATAATTTACATTTTGATAAGGAAATATATATATTAAACATATACTTATTATGTATGTGCTTATTTGTACGAATATATGTATGTACATATATGTGGTGTGAATCATACATAAAGAGACCTGCAGATAGAAAGACATAACTATTAATAGAAAGAGATTATCATCACTTATATGCAATTAATAGAAATACAATTACCTTTTCCTGTTTGTTTCCTTACCATTTAAACATATTTAAAATTAATTTTGATTATATTAGTTTATCTTTTGGAAAATGTCTTTGCTTTCTATGATATGAATTTCAACAATTTGTAATTTTAACAATAAAATTCTAAATAATAAGCAACAAATTTCCTAATGTAGTTTAGAGGAATCATTCAGAATAATTCCCCATCATATATTTCTATTGTAGTTAACTATTAATCTTTAAGAATTAGGATTATATTGTAAATTTCTTTTTTTGTGTGTGAGACGGAGTCTCACTCTGTCCCCCAGGCTGGAGTGCAGTGGCGGGATCTCGGCTCACTGCAAGCTTCGCCTCCTGGGTTCACGCCATTCTCCTGCCTCAGCCTCCCGAGTAGCTGGGACTACAGGTGCCTGCCACCATACCTGGCTAATTTTTTGTATATTTAGTAGAGACGGGGTTTCACCGTGTTAGCCAGGCTGGTCTCGATCTCCTGACCTCGTGATCCACCCGCCTCAGCCTCCCAAAGTGCTGGGATTACAGGCATGAGCCACCGTGCCCGGCCATATTGTAAATTTCTACTTAAATTGTTTTATTCAATGAAAATCACCTGTTTTAAAATACTTTCATATAAAATCTAAACCTCATTTACTTACCTGCATAGCGAATCTTGAATCCTTTCTTACTGGTGGCATGGTCAGTGGACCAGCGGAGATATAACTGATTACTCCTGCTTGTAAAATTTGATTGTTCAGTATGATTCCCACTTAAGACTACTAGGAGAGGACTTTGCCCAGAAGAACCTAAGTAAAACAGAAAAACAAAAACATTCAGAGATGAGTGAGCCCCTACAAAATGCATACTAGGTTTAGCTTTTGATTACAGTAGAGTCTACGTGTTCAATCAGATATTATTATTCCAAAAGGGGACAACAAATTCCAAATGACTATAGTGACAGATCTATTTTCTGATAAAAATAAGACAATAATCTACAAAAATAATTTCAGGTGCATATGCTATTATTGGCATCATATTTAAATGAGCTTTGTCTATAAAACAGCAGTAACTGAAAAAAATGAAAGTAATATGTATTGTGGTTAGTATTTACAGTATCGCACTTATACTGGAAAATAGAAACTTTCATGTAATACTAGTGGAAGTATAAAGTAGTAGAATCACTTTGGAGGGCTATTGGTTAATATCCAGTAAAACTGAAGGTTCAATTATATTTCTATGAACGCTAGCACATGTGTGCAAGTATTATTTATATAGTGAACATGTGTATTCCAGCAGGATTTCTCATGGTAAATTTTAGATCAAACTAGTAATTTGGAGTTTTAAAAAAGAATTGAAGAGTCCATGAAAAAGAATTAGATTCACACAGCATTAAAATTAACAAACTAGCTATACACAGATCCACATAATTCTTAATATAACAGATTATTACTAAAAATATATATTTAGAGATAAATATAATAGGATAACAATTATATAAAAAATAAAAAATGCAACATATAAAATGTGTATGTGTAGATGATAGATAGAGAAATAGTTATAAAACATGCATAACCATGACCCATACAACTCCAGCTTTAGAATGTAACTTCCTCTAGGAGAGGCACAAGTGGAATTGGATGTGGGTGAAACTTCTAAATTTACCTGTACACATTGCTTCTTTATAAGACAAGGGCCTAAAGTAAATTTGACAAAGCCCTGAAATTCAGATCTAGTTTTTTCATTTTTCACCTGTCTGTCTATGGTATTTGAAATTATTTTCAAAACACTGAGACAACACAGTTAATACTGAATGTATAGGTAAGAAAAGAAAGCACAGCGGAGAGTCACCCAGCATCGCCCTCGTCACCATAACCCAAAGCCATTTATCAGGAGAAACTGCTTCATGGCACTGGGGCTGCCAACGGCGCTACTCTGTCAATAAGCCCAACACGATCTCATCCTGGTAAACACGTTCATGGCGTTTTGCATTTCACAGTTCACTCCTAGGGAACACATTATGGACTGAGAGAAGGCGGCTCTTGTTGTTGTTCATAATACAAATGCTATGAAGTGACACCTGACTTTGTTGTTATACATAAAATTTGATTTGTGCAAAGATGCTGAGAAACCACACTCCTCTCCCTGTGGAACTCCCAATCGGAGCAGTTCTCATGATTTGTTTCAAGTAAGACTGTTATGGACTAGACTGGGTCCCCCTCAGATTTACACATTCAAGTCCTAACCCTCAGGACTTGGAAATGTGACTTGAAAGAGAGAGAGGGAGGGTCCTGAAGACATAACTAAGGTTAAATGAGGCAGTATGGGTGGGTCCTAATCCAGTATAACTGGTGTCTTTCTAAGAAAAGGAGATTAAGACAGTCACACCCTGAATGGGGGCCACATCTGCAAGCCTGGGAGGGAGGCTCAGAGGAGAGTCCTGCCCTGCCAACCCCTTGAGCTTCAAGGTTCAGCATCCAGAACTGTGTGAACAGAAATTTCTGTTGAGGCTGGGCGCAGTGGCTTACACGTGAAATCCCAGCACTTCGCGAGGTAGAGGCAAGTGGATCACCTGAGGTCAGAAGTTCGAGACCAGGCTAGCCAATATGGTGAAACCCCATCCCTACTAAAAATACAAAAAATTAGCTGGGCGCAGTGGCAGGGTCCTGTAATCCCAGCTACTCAGGAGGCTGAGGCAGGAAAATTGTTTGAACCTGGGAGGTGCAGGCTGCAGTGAGCCGAGGTTGTGCCATTGCACTCCAGCCTGGGCAACGAGAGTGAAATTCTGTCTCAAAAAAAAAAAAAAAAAGAAAAGATTCTGTTGAAGCCACTCAATGTATGGCACTTTGTCATGGCAGCCCTAGGAAAGAACTATGAAACAAACGAACAAAAAAAAAAAACCACAATCCAAAACTAGCATATTAAATAACTGGGCAACGCTGACTTTGGTCAGAGTGAAGGAGGAGGAGAAGAAATGATATTAATAGTTCTCACTGTGAAAAATGTCATGGCTAAATTTCCTGGGAGATGCCCTGCAAAAGAGTGGCTTGTATTTCATAATCAAAGACAGAGTGTGTTTGGTATGTTGGTTTGCTTATTCGGTGTTTAAAAGAATGTATATTCTGAGATAAAATGCCACTGGGAAATTAATTAACCTGAATTTGTGATGTTTTGAAATGTCATTTTTAATGACAGAACTCAAGAGTAAAGTTTTAGGTTTTTTCTTTTTTTTTTTCTTTTTTGAGACAGAGTCTTGCTCTGTCTCCCAGGCTAGAGTGCAATGGTTCAATCTCGGCTCTTTACAACTTTTGCCTCCCAGGTTCAAATGATTCTCCTGCCTCAGCCTCCTGGGTAGCTGGGATTACAGATGCCCACCACCATGCCCAGCTAATTTTTGTATTTTTTAGCAGTTAGACATGGTCTCCCCATGTTGGCCAGGCCAACATGGGGAGACCATGAACTCCTGACCTCAGTGATCCAGTCACCTTGGCCTTCTAAAGTGCTGGGATTACAGGCGTGAGCCACCAAGCCTGGGCAATTATAGGTATTCTTAATCCAGCATCTGAACCCTCATTACATTCTATCTGTTCTCTTTGTCTAAAATGTAACTAACCTTCTAGAAAGACTAGTCTTTAAAAGCACACATTCAAATTGGCATGTGCAGAAAACCAGCACAGCAGTAAAGGAAGGCATCCATTTCTGTTTCCAAAATGGAAACTACGTATTCTACCAGTGGACACTGTAATTTTAATTTTGACAGCCTTCTCAATCGAGTTTCATTATGATTAAAACACTGTGTTTTAAAAAGCATTATGGGATATCCACTACTTAAGCCACAGAGAGTAATATACTCTTGAGATAATAAAGTTTAAAATCAATATATTCAACAACATGTTTTTTGGTCAACCTATGAACTATAAAAGAGCCTGTCTTACAAAAAAAAAAAAAGACAAAAAAGACAGAGAGATACGAGCATGACATTTACTGCAACAAAAATGTCATCACTTAAAAAAAGTCATATAAAACTCTGACCTTTCACTTTGCAGAAAAAATTTTAAGACCAGAACAATCCTAGTCATTGATCTCTGATAATTTTGACAGCAAGTATTATGCTATTGTCTCTAATGTCTATTTTGCCTGTTGTTTATAATGGCTATGATCTGTCCAAATTTGTAGGAGATCAAACTGCAAGCCATGAGTGCATAAATTATTGATAAATATTTTGCTCCTGAAAGTAAGACACTTAAAAGCACAGCCAGCTATATTTCAGTTCAACTACTGTGAAATGAAAGAACATGCATAAGTTCAAAATAATTATTTAAATATATTTTTATGTCCTTTGTAGGGGTATATATGTCTATATATACACAAACACAAACACAGACATACAGCCTGTGAGGCTGGATACTCTACATTTTAATTTTTGCATAATACCTAATAGGCCTCAAATAGAGTTTACCTCCCTTCCTCCTCAACAAGAGAAACCCCATTTTTATACTTGCCTAGTGAGTTCCTTCTCTCTACTCTACAGACTAAAGGAAAAGTTGTAAATAATGCATGTTTGTTTTACTATACATACTAAAAAAGCCATGCTCTGAAAATGAAAATACTGCTCTCCAGTTCTCTGTTTCTATATATAAAAATGTGAGTTTAATTTCCAAGTTATTAATTCATTTTTGAAAATGCATTAATTGATTCAGTGATGTCTACCCCAACAAGCAATTTGATTCATCAACTCAGTAAAGTGAATACAAACACACATCAAATCAATTAGAATAATTTATTTTTCTCACTGAATCGACTGTTATTTATCTGAACTCAATGACAAATCTGTCAAAATACATGAAAACCCTGTTATTACGTACAGCCATAATTGTATCTGGTCTAATTTTCTGGGCTGTGATGGTTTTACACAAAGAGAAATATTAACACTCCTTCCATTTCAAATTGACAGTTCAACCACATGTTACTTTTAATCATATCACTGTTAAAATTCTCATTCAAATTGCATAAAATCATAAGACTATTGTTGAAAACATATTGAACGTGTTCAGTTAACCATATTTCACCATTTTGAAGAATCACACTTTAAAAACTCCTGTAGCATTTATCATCTAGAAATCTCTGTGAGCCATTATTTTTACTTATTTCTAGTAAAATAATGATTAAAATACCTCTAGGCCTAAGTTTACTAAAATATCTTGTGAATTGATATTACATATAGGAGAGAGAGAAAGAGCTATTCAGATCATCTTCTCTAAATCACCGTGTGAAAAAATTAAATAAGGGCCAGGCGCGGTGGCTCACGCCTGTAATCTCAGCACTTTGGGAGGCCCAGGCGGGCGGATCACGAGGTCAGGAGATCGAGACCATCCTGGCAAACATGGTGAAACCCCATCTCTATTAAAAATACAAAAAACTAGCCGGGCGAGGTGGCAGGCGCCTGTAGTCCCAGCTACTCGGGTGGCTGAGGCAGGAGAATGGTGGGAACCCGGGAAGCGGAGTTTGCAGTGAGCTGAGACCGTGCCACTGCACTCCAGCCTGGGCGACAGAGCAAGACTCCAACTCAAAAAAAAAAAAAAATTAAATAATGGTTAAAGAAAATTCGGTACATTTTCAGGGTGTTTTGCTAAGCATTCTAACTGTTTGAAAAGTGACAATGTTAACAATCGTATGGTTTGGCTGTGTCCCCTCCCAAATCTCTTCTTGGATTGTATCTCCCACAATTCCCTCATAACGTGGGAAAAACCTGGTGGGAGGTAATTGAATCATGGGGGTGGGTCTTTCCCACGCTGTTGTCCTGATAGTACGTCCCACAAAATCAGATGGTTTTAGAAACGGGATTTTTCCCTGTACAAGCTCTCTCTCACGTGCACACGTCTGCTCTTGCTCTCTCTCTCATGCCTGCCACTATCCATGTAAAATGTGACTTGCTCCTCCTTGCCTTCCACCATGATTGTGAGGTCTCCCCAGCCATCTGGAACTGTGAGTCCATTAAATCTCTTTTTCTTCCTAGGCTTGGGTATGTCTTTATCAGCAGCATGAAAATTGACTAATACAGTACAATAATCATATGGTAATGTTTTACAGACCACTTGATCTCTTGAGAATGTACAACCCCAAACTAGTGTATTTCTTGTTTGTTTTGGGAAAACATAAGTTAACTCAAGAGTGTATTAAAGTCTTTATGTTACTAAAATATTGTAATAGTGCTTTTATGAATGATACCGAGGTCACTGGTATACAAAGATTAAAGAAACTTACCATCAAACACTTCCAGCACATCAAATTGCTTTTCACTTTGAAATGTGTCCACAAAGATGGTAATGTTGTAGTTGGGTTCCACTTTAATACTCCAAGAGCAAGTCTGGGAGTTAAAATAATTACCAGGATACCCTGGACTGAGAATGACTCCCGATGATCCAGTCCGGACTTCATTTGCTGGGCATTGGGCTGGAGAGAAAAGTACCAGCAAAGGTTTGCTTTAATAAAATGATTCCAACTGCAATAGGATAGTTTCTATCCCTGTATAAACAAGCCAGTGAAAGGAAAAAGCTATCTTATTGAGCTCTGGCCAAATTCAATACCGGTTACAAACACAGAGGGAGAGCAACATTGAATAACCATGAGAATTGTGCATCTTTCTCTTTGCAGTTCTCTCCACTCAGCCTGCACACTCCTTCGGCCCCTGCATCTCCCACACACCTTAATTTAGGGTAGGTGCATCATGGATTTCATCATACAATGCAAGATTTCCTAACTCTACTACAAAGAAGAACCTCACCATTTCAAAATAGTATTACAGAAATACGGTGAAATGTTATGCGATAAGAAAAGAAAACTCATATTTATCTTGGCTTTAAATATACAGTAGTACCCCCTTATCCTCAGGGATACATTACAAGAGCCCCAGTGATGCCTGATGCTGTAGACAGCACAAATCCTATGTATCCTGTCGTTCTGGTACAATCACATTATACAGGGCAATGGATATGCTGGACGAAGCTGGGATTCATGCCCTGGGTGAGACATAGCCCAGGGAGGATGGCAGATTTCTTCAGGCTATTTGAAACAGTGCAAACATTTAAATGTGTTGTTTATTTCTGGAACTTTTCATTTAATATTTTCAGACTGTGCTTGAGCACAGGTAACTGAAATTGCAGAAAGGGAAACCTCGGATCGGGGGTCGGGGGGACTACTACACTTAGCATAGTAATATTTCAACGTTGGATGTGATTGCTCAGGACCCTGGGAAGAGGAAGAATTAGAGACCTGGTCTCAATTCCACATGGGACACCTCAGCAGGAGCCCTGATTCCTAAAGGATGAATTAATTGTAAATGCATCATGAAGATACTATGGATACATCGTATCTTTTCTCCTCTTGCTTTTTAAAAAAATTATTATTCAACTACTTCCAGTTTAATCAACATAAAAATAATCTGCAGAGATCTGGACATGCAAAACAAAACACCAGAGTTTCCTAATTAGTAGTTTCTCTCATCACTAAATTATATTCCAGAAATAGTTTGTGCATAAAACTATTAAAGGAAATTTTTTTCTATTATTGGTAATGGTTCATAAATAAAAATGGTATATCAAAATTATTTGTAGAGTGCTGAGAGTTCTATAGTTAATCACCTTTTCCTTAATGAAAAAGACCTTTTGTTAAATTTGTTTATTGAGTTATCGCCTTTTAATTAGTTAAATGTGTGCTATTTATACATACATTTCAAGATAGAAACTTGTCACACAGATGAGCGAAGCTTATGATATGTGTTTTAATTCAAGCAACTGCCTTTTGAAAGGTAATTTATTTCCTATTTTCTTCCATTTATCTTAATATTCTAATTAAGATCTATTTTAAAATTTAGAAAATGTTTAGACATAAGACCACAAATCATAAAACATTTCATAGAACTCTTTAAATAACATGTATTTTAGGTGAGATTTTCAAAATATTTACAATGATAAATTAACGGCAATCATATAAACTAAAATAATCCTAATCAGAACACACAGATTGAAATAACTGAGTTAAAGGTATAAATTTCTTCTGTGATGGCAGCCTTATCACTTTGTAACGTACACGATGCTCATTCAAAGTTAATGTGATATTTTAAGAAAGAAAAAATAATGAAATTAGGGTTCGTGCCTGTGTATATCTGTGCAGGCCAGGACCTCAAGTTTTGGAAGCTCCACAGACCCGCCTTGACTTTGCAATAAGAACCAGGGCTTTTCTTGGCTCTGACTAAGTAGAGGGTAATAATAGCTCCCCCTCAGGGTTCTAATTAGAGCCAATATATGCAATTTTTTTTTTTTTTTAATCTAAAGCACTACGTGGGCAGAAACTGTTGTAAGGACTAGGGACGATCATACCACATGCCTACCTTTTCATAACTGTTAGGGACAAACTGCTCCAAAAAGCTTCTTGGCACTGGCGACACTCCCCGCAAACCCCTCTGTACTGCCCACGCCTCCCCTGAATGCCCTGCACTTCTTCTCCGTGCTGTTCACCCTTCCCCCAAGCCTCTTGACATTTCTAAGCCTTATCCAAGTGCTGAGGAGAAGCTGGCAGACTTCACTCATCAGGCCTTACTACAATAAGCAAACCCTAATTACAAACCATCCAGACCACACAGAGGGAGGTCGTGAGAAGCATGAACAAACTTTACCTACACCCTCCTCTAAGTTCCTTCCTCTAGCTGCTACCACAAATGTCACAAGGTAATATATGGCAAAGTTAACCAACAAACAACCCCAGGGTCTCTCTCCCCCATACAAACCCCTCATTCTGTAAGCTCAGGGCTGCCTCCTCTGTCTGTGGTGGAGAGCTGGCAGGTTCGATAAACTTACTCACCTGACTTTGGGTCTATTTGTCCTTTCTCTCGGCTGACCTTACACTAACACAAAAATGCTACCAGATGGCGTTTCAGTTTGTGGGATTACACTTGAAAAATAGCCAATTTCTCTACCCTGTGTTTTTACGAGGACTGAGATTTTATAACTGCAGCTATAGTTATCAGATGACATTGGAACTTCAGGCCATCTGGAAGTAAGAAACCTTTACTGAGTTGCTAAAATCCACCTGAAAAACGATTTGCACATCCTGGAGTTTGACAGCAAGGCAGTGATCTAACCTAGAAGTAGCATTTTAAGCATAGTCATTCTTATTCCTGTTATATTTGAAATGCTGATTTTGTTTCTTAGGAAAGACAAAATGAAAATATAAGCAATTTGTTATATAAGTCCCATTAGTTTACAGAGTGACCCCCAGTTTCTACAATTCTCTCTGACCTAAAGAGGTAGGAGGTAATTGGTAGAGAATTTGTACCATTTTCCATTTGTATCATTTTTCTTACAACACTTAGCAATACTTTTTTTCAGTCATATATATTGTTTTCAAAATTCATTTGGGTTTTTTTGGTGTTTTGAGGTTTTGTTTTGTTTTTTAATTTGTTTGTTTGAGAAGGGTCTCACTCTGTCACCCAAGCCAGGCTGGAGTGCAGTGGCAGGATCACGGCTCACTGCAGCCTTGACCTCCCAGGCTCAAGCGATCCTCACATCTCAGGACTACAGGATCCTACTGTAGTCCCGAGTAGCTGGGACTACAGGCGCACACCACCACTCCTGGCTAATTTTTGTATTTTTATTTTAGAGATATTGTTTTGCCATGTTGCCCAGGCAGGTCTCCAACTCCTGAGCTCAAGCGATCCTTCCACCTCAGCCTCCACCATGCTCGGACTAAGAGGCATTTGGATGTGTTCATCCATGAGCGAAAGTGGTTTTGTTTGTTTTCTTGTGTTTCTTCTGCTCTTTCATATGGAACCGCTCCTTCTGCTCAGTGTCATAAACTGTTGCGTGGAGCAATGCCCACTTGGAATGGGAGGGCTTAAAGGGACTACAGTGTGATCCTATAGCTGAGATGTTTATTTCTTAGCAGCAATTACACATTAGAAAACAATTGTGTCTCCACTTGAGAATCTGGGAAGCCTCTCACTGTAGGGGAGCACCTGCTTAGAGCGTCTGTCAAAAACACACCTGAAAGCCTCCCTCTCTCAGACACCACCTGTGCTTTGAGCTATCATCCTTCTGCACAATGTTAGTGCCCCAGCATTTTTTAAAAGAAAAATAAAATGTGAGGCTTAAAACCCAAAGCATCTTATTCAATGCATCTCATAGGCCTTCAGCAAAAGTAATAGATGAGGATTAGTACTCTAGATTAATAGCATAAATTGGGATTTATGAGTAACTAAGATTAATTCTTAAAAGCACCCATAGGTATGATGGAATTGGAGAAGGCGAGTCCTCTGTGAACTAGGGGAAAGGCTGGCCCAGGGCCCTTGCGACGCCTGCTGTTATCCCACACACAGAAGGCAGCTGGATCTGGGCAGCAGTGGTTTTTATGTTGCCTCCGTCTGCTGCTTTCCCGAATGGTCATCATCAGAAGGTCATTGAATCTCCTTAATGTTCATTGAAAATGCATGTTTTTTTTTTTTTTTTTTTTTTTCTAAAGAGATGAATATTCTAAAAACTATTGAAGGATCCCCTGTGGTCCACAGGATGAAGAAACTTGACTTTGAAGACCTTTAAAGTCAGGTCCTAGCTTAGGTTTCCAGCCTGATTTAATTTACTACCTCTTCCCCCAAAACCCCCTAAGAGCAAGCAGTAGGAAGCCATCTCCTCCCTTTTCCTCAACGCCGCACCCTCCTTTGTGTTTCCAAACCTTTGTTATTAATTCTCTTCACTTTTTGAAATACTTCTCTTTTCCTTAACAGGAGAAAAGCCACTTCTGTGATGTCTCTTACTCAGGTTTTTCTGCATTAAGATGAGTGTCCAGCACAGTAACATCTTCATATAACGCTGACTTTCAAAGAACAATGTGCGCTCCGTGTTTCCCTAAAATTGGTGATAATTTTCTTTTTCTCTTCTTTTTTTTTTTTTTTTTTGACAGAGTCTTGCTCTGTCGCTCAGGCTGGAGTGCAGTGACGCAATCTTGGCTCACCGCAACCTCTGCATCAGGGGTTCAAGTGATTCTCCAGCCTCAGCCTCCAGAGCAGCTGGGATTACAGATGCCCACCACCACATCTGGCTAATTTTTGTATTTTCAGTAGACACAGGGTTTCACCATGTTGGCCAGGCTGGTCTCGAACTCCTGACCTCAAGTGATCCTCCTGCCTCGGCCTCCCAAAGCGCTGGGAGGGTGATAATTTTCAAAACACAACTTCTAAAAGTGTGGTTATGACATTTGAAGAAGACAGACTAATAGCTAATATAATTTTTCTGAAGAATTTATTGGAAGACGGGCCCCCACTTGAGCACAATCAAATCAATCGAATAGTAGAAAAGTTACTTAAAGAGACAATAATTAAGTGCTTCAGTGATTCAGGATTTGGGAAGAGACATCTGGGGTCCTATTTCCTGTTTGTTTTCAAATCATGAGCCGTTTAGAGAACGACAGCTAAGATCACTCTCCGTTTGTCTTCAGCAAATTGACCCGTGACTTGAAAGAGCAGAGAACTAGGTAATCCTGTGTGCCGCCTGAGGAGTGGAGTGGGGTGCAGGAACCTCCGACGTGAGTGAAAGTTGGTGAAGTCTGTCTGCAGAACACTCCCTGTAAATGTCTGTGACGACTGAGGAGATTTAGAGAATAATGCACATGTTGTGTTGATTTCGACATGTGCCACTTAAAGGTGGGACAGGATGTGAGAAATGCAGCTTTAGGGGATCACAGCACCACGCAAAGATAACAGCATGCACTTCAGCGGCAGGCCAGTCTCACGAACGCAGGCCTCCATAACAACTGTTTCAGTACTAACGGAGTGTTCCAGTTAGACATTAAAAGCTGAAAGAGCCAGTGCCTTTATACAAAGACTGGAACGGAGTGTTCCAGATAAATATTTAAAAAGCTAAAAGAGCCAGTGCCTTTCTACAAAGAGTTTCCCCAGGCTTCTCCTGGGCCTTGAAGCATGACCAGGTAACAAAGGAATTCTTCACAGGACCCTTTTAGGATTCAACAAGTTTTATTAGCAGCCTGAAGAAACTCCCCAGACCTCCACAAACAAGTTTATGGGGGTCTACAGGAACGCCCCAAACCTTCGTGATTTAGCAGGAGACAAAACAAGGTTAATCACCCCAGCACTGGACCCATTTAGATTCAGTAAACTTACTGAGGCTCCAGAGAAAGGTCTTCAGGACTCAGACCTTAGTTATAAATTTTTAAAAGTTAATCACTTATGTCTTTAAATAAATGCACACTTACATATAGACATATAGCTTAGGAGGTATAAAAGCTCTAAAAAACTTTGTAATTTTGAGTTGATCTGGTGATAATTTCCAGTCTTTCTCCCTGTAACCAGTTATAGAAATAAAAACTCTCTTCCTCCTCAGTTCATCTGCATCTCGTTATTGGGCCGTGAAAAATAACAGCCCCACCCTCAGTCTGGTCCAGGAACACTTACACACACCCAGATGGTACAGCCTGCTACACAATTAAGCCATATGGTGTAGCCTATTGCTCTGAGACGACACACCTGCACAGCATGAGACTGTACTGAAGACTGTAGGCAACTGGAACACAAGGGTAAGTATTCTCGCATCTGAAAGCGTCTCAACATGGAAAGGTAATGCGTTGCCCCGTAGCACTGCGACTGCTAGACGTCACTCAGTGGTGGGAATTTTCAGCCTCATTATAATTTACAGGACCATGTTTATCTACACGGTCTGTCATGGATCAAAACGTCATGCAGTGCATGATTGTTCTCTGTTCTTGTCATGAATCAAACATCATTTAAATAAGAACTAGGTTCATCTGAAGAGGACACCCTAATCAAATTCCTTTTATTAAATTATTTTTTAAATGACATAGTTTTGCTCTTGTTGCCCAGGCTGGAGTGCAATGGAACAATCTTGGCTCACTGCAACCTCCACCTCCCAGGTTCCAGTGATTCTCCAGCCTCAGCCTACCGAGTGGCTGGGATTACAGGCATGTGTCACTACGCCTGGCTAATTTTGTATTTTCAGTAGAGACGGGGTTTCTTCATGTTGGGCAGGGTGGTCTTGAACTCCCGACCTCAGGTGATCTGCCCGCCTTGGCCTCCCAAAGTTCTGGGATTACAGGTATGAGCCACTGCGCCTGGCCAAAATTCCCTGTTTTTAGAGAAGCACATCTGATACATACGTATGCCTTTCTTCTCTTCTCAGCTAAGATCACCTTTACTTAAAGTCGTCTATTCTGAGAAACTTGAGGCTTTGTTTGTTGGGATTAAAATGTACCTTAAAAAATGCAAAGGTTTGCCTGAGTTCATTTTTATATAGAATGGCAGAAGATGAACACTTTTTATATCCCCCCACCTTGAGGAAAGAACCCATCTATAGACCATTGTTGATCCTGGAAGATGGCACAGACGTTGGCTTTTTTCTAAGAAGATAATGACTCTGGTCCTGACTTTGCACCCAATGCAATCTCCACTTCTAAGTAAGGCAACCTAGAGGCACAGATTTTGATGACTTCCACAGCCTGTGGTCTGCTGAGCGTTTAAACAGATAAGCAGGCTAAGGGTCTGGTCCTCTGCTCAGGTAGTGGTTTCCTGTAATCAATGGCTCTCATGTAGATACAAATTTAATGTTAACATTTTTTCAAAAAAAATCCAAGTTATTATGGATATTTGGTAATAATTCATTCCAAAATGTATGCCAATTTTTCTTCAGATGTAGAAGACTGTTTCTCTCTTTCAGGGTGCCTGGAATCCTGCCTCATTCCAGAATGAGAATGCACAAAGTTATCAGATCTTTTTTTTTTCTCTTTTTTTGAGACAGAGTTTTGCTCTGTCTCCCAGGCTGGAGCGCAATGGCACGATCTCGGCTCACTACAACCTCCACCTCCCGGGTTCAAGCAATTCTCCTGACTCAGCCACTCAAGTAGCTGGCTGCGCTACTCGAGTAGATTACAGGCATGCACCACCATGCCCGGCTAATTTTGTATTTTTAGTAGAGACAGGGTTTCTCCATGTTGGTCAGGCTGGTCTCGAACTCCCAACCTCAGGTGATCCGCCCACCTTGGCCTCCCAAAATGCTAGGATTACAGGCATGAGCCACCGCGCTCAGCCAGTTTTCAGGCCTTTGAAGAGGAGCCATTCACAGGTGTGAGCATCTGCAAAACCACTGCCAAGTTGATACTTTTGCAAGGAAAACTTCCTTTTACAGGGAAGGCAGTTAACATTATAAAACACTCAAAAAGATAAATTCATTTAATATTCACTGAGTCGTTACAACAATCTCAAAAATACAGCAGATAAATCATCCTCTCTGTGCACAATGCAGGGAAGAGTGATTTGCTCAAAGTTGCCTGATTGATTGACTCTGGCTCCACGTCTTGCCTTCCTAAATCGTAGGGGCCCTTTGAGCTGTGTCACCCACCCTAAGGAATTACAATAGTTGGATTCCTTGAAAGAGCTGCATTGCTCAAAAGCACTACATCTGCACTTCGTTATGATTTTGAAGGCATAAAAACTGTTCTAATTTGCAAAGCTTTTTGATAGGTGAACTAATGATATTTCTAACTTACTTGCGCATTTGAGCTTATGTATAGTTTTTCCAGTCTTTTTTATTCAATGATACTTGAAAGTGGTGCTATTAAACAATCTTTTAAAAGTGATCTACTTGTCTTCTAATAGATGAAATCAACAGATTCAGCCTCAATATCTTGTTCTATTGTTGTATATTGTCTATTTTCTTGCACATGGTCTACATATGCTAAACACATGTGAGAAAAACATGAAATGCACACATTTCATTGTTTATAAATTTACATCAAAATATTAAACACCAGCTAATTATATGCATGCTAATGCATTTACAGCAAAATGAAGTAATATTCAAAATTTGCCTTGAAATGCATCAAAAATATAGCATAGCTTAATAAATGGCTAGAAAAATAACACATAGGCATGTGATAAAGGAAATACTTTGTAAGTTTTCATAGTGGAAGCTAGGTCGTGTATATTAAGGTGTTAAATTATTCCGGTATTAAAATTATTTCAATTTTGCCATGTTCGAACATTTACATGATAAATTGCTGTGAGAAACATGATCTCTTATTTGATATGGCCTTGGTTTATTTTCTAGGATTAGCTAAAAGAAAAAGCATCACTGGATATTTCTGTTAGCATGTTAGTTTCATTGCAATGGGATCAGAGCACAGATTAAGTGCAGGCTGGGTGCAGTGGTTCATGCCTGCAATCTTAGCAATTTGGGAAGCTGAGGCAGGGGGATCGCTTGAGTCCAGAAGTTCAAGACCAGCCTGGGTAACATGGTGAAAACCTGTTTATATATATAAAAAATTTCCAAAAATTAGCCAGGCATGGTGGTGCACGCATGTAGTACCAGTTACTCAGGAGGCTGAGGCAGGAGGATCACCTGAGACCAGGGAAGTTGAGGCTGTGGTGAACTATGATTGTGCCGCTGCACTCCCACCTGGGTGACAGAGTAAGACCCTATCTCCAAAATAAATAAAAAATAAATAAATAAATTCACACCTATACAAAGAAATGCAGACCAATACAAACAATACAATTTTCCATGTTGAATAAGTTTATGTAGTTTTAGTATCAAACAGTGCATACCTTCACATATTGGGAGAGAACCTTCAAACTGCAACTGGGAACTGAGCTTGCAGGTCAGAGTGTCGGTCCCCACCAAGGTGTACCCGGGGTGGCACTGGTACTTCACAAAATCTCCTGGAAGAGTCAATACAGCAAACCAGGAAATTGTGTGTGACCTTCTGAATGCGTGAGGGTGTTACACATATCAGACTACGTAATGAATTAAATCAACTTGCAAATCTTTTTAGAAACTGTGTCGATATTTATTTTTAGTCTTTTAAAATAGTACCATTTTAAGTTCTTAATTTATAAAGATGCTCTATTAAGCTTAGCCGATATTAGTACTGAAATGATGGGCCAGCTTTTCTTCCTTGACTGATGCATTCATGTTGGTTCCCCTTCCCCAGTGATTGCAGATGGGGAAAAAAAAAAAAAAAAAAAGGAAAACAGATGCTATGGTTTAAGCAAGATTGTAGAATCAAATGACTTTACAGCATCCATGGAGACTCATCTCTGACCTTGGCCTACTTAGCACAATGTTCCAATTAAGTAAGCCAGGGTGAGGACAGCAGAAATCAGGTCACATGGTTTGACCAGCGGTCTGAAACACAGGGCAGAGTTTTATAATTGGGGCTGAAAAATCCTGGGTTACAATAATTATACTATAAACATATGCCATCACTGCCTTCTCAGTATGACCAGAAGAGTATTTAATAAATTAGATCATTAATATAAAATGATAAAGCAGAAATCCTAAATATCACTAAATAGTTTCTCTTATTATATCCCAGTTTCAAGGAAATGTCATTGTTATGTAATCATCCTTTTAGCCACGAATGATTAAGATTTTTCTCAAGTGCATGAATGCGTCCCCCTAACCAAATACAGATATCTGCCCACGTCTGTCTAGCAAATACGATTAGCAAATGTAGTAGAGGAAAAAAATGTTCAAACTGAATCAAAATTCAAACGGCAAAACAAAAAAAAAAATCATGGTAATGAAGAAGGACAGATATTTTCTATTTGATACATGACCTCTGCATAAGTTCTCAGCAATACTTTAAGGATAGTTTGCTTTTGTTTTCATTTTGTTTCTCTGACAAATTACTCATTAACTTGTCTGAGTAATGATTACAATGAGAAGTGGGTGTAAAAAAATGTCGTGTTGAGTTCATGGTATTGTATTGAAGAAAATATTACCTATTTCAAAATCATCATCCTCAGTAAGCATTTCTGCCTGTGGAACCGCTGGGGGAGGTTGACATTTCTTGAGCTGAAATGCTAAATGATTAATGGAAAGAATAATAATTGCAATTACACTTGCTGAATAAACACAACTATTAACAAAAATTCACCTGACAGTTGTTATAATGCTTAAGTATACTGACTGAAATGTCTATATTCATGAATCATAGTTTTATGAAATTCCCAAGCTTCAAATGTTCATATTATTATTTAATGCCAAAAAATAGTTAAAGCCCAAGGAAAAAAGTGTACAATTATTTTTTAAAGTATAGTATTTAAATAAACACACTTTACAGATGTTTGGAATTCTGCAAGAAGAATGACTCAACAGTCAACCTGACTCCCTGTCCATGTTTAGATTTGCTAACATCTGCCCTGTCCCTTGTCCCAAGGAATTCTGTGGGTGGCAGTGTTCGTGCGAGATAAGCGATTGATTGATAGATTTCCTGCATATCATTTAGAGTGCATTCCCAGGATTATTGGAGGTTTGCTTTCACACCATTTATAGTTACATGACATTTGCTATAACATCTTATCCTGAGACAGGGATGAGTAAATCTATAAAAGGTACCAAATCTCTTTCAAGGGTCTTCATCTCAGAGCTTCACTTAGGATACATGTATCTTGGAATAAATCCAAGCTTATTATGATGTGAAATAATAAAGATATCATTAAACAAAAAAAGGACCACAGGAAACAGTGGCCTCCAATGCAAGAGAATCATATATGCCCTCGGCTGAGTCAAGAAACTTCAGCAGGAAACACCACATGGAATTCTCAGTCTTAATTACCGGAGTGAAAATCAACTGACCGTGGAAATTGAGGACAAAGAAGCCTCCATTTGAAAAGTCACTGTGGAACTTGAGCAAGACTTGGTTGGTGGAACTATATGCTGTTTCGAGGGCTGTGTTGCCACTGAAAACTCCCAGCTGGGGTGAGTTCTGATCGGGACCGTCCCTAGAAAGACAGAAAGAGGCGGCCGTCTAAGTATATTTACTTCTGAGTGAGATTAATGGAAACTTTGGCTAATGAATTAATTTTTTTTTATAAAAGCAATAAAACATATCCATTCTCTGGATACTGTGTTTGTAAACATCAAGATGTTGAATTTCCACAAAGTTGAGGAACCCTCCAGTCTCTGTCTTTCATTAGTGTTCAGCAGGCGCTCGGCACTGGTCAAATGTCAACAGCAGCACGCCTTTCCTCATCCATGTTGCATGATTTTTGTCATTGTTTCATCAAGCATATAGGGAGTTTTGTAAGCATTCTTTCTTTTGCCAGAAAGAGGTAAAACTGGCCAGTCACGGTGGCTCTCACCTTGAATCCCAGCATTTTGGGAGGACGAGGTGGACAGGTCACCTGAGGTCAGGAGTTCGAGACCAGCCTGGCCAGCATGGTCTTCTGCTTCTACTTGCCCTGGCCACTGGCTTCTGCTCCTGCTTCCACTGTGGGCTCCGACAAGAGTGCAGCCACACCACACACAACATGCACACACACACAGACACCACACACACAAACACACATATAAGCCACACACAGACATATACAAGCCACACACACCACACATACACACCCATAGAGACACACATCACACACAGATACACCCCACACACACCCACAAACACACATCCTCTACACACACACACAGATACAGACAAATAGACATAATTCTGCCTATTTCTACCATGCAGCAAAACCCACATGTACTATGTGAAATTGATTCACTATATCTCTGGATTTCGTTGGTGAATTTCTTCTCTAGTATCTAAGAAGTTTATTCTAAATATGTGCCCTGTATATAAATGGCATATGTATGCTAAGTCAGAATTGTTTATCATGATTACAGATATTTTGACTTGAGAGGTTCTCATACCAAACAGCAATGTAATCGTTCACAGCTTCCGTCTGTAACAGGGTGAAGTTGATGTAAACTCCATGCCCGGGAGGCACGGTAACGAGCCAAATGCAGTCCTTCAGGATCGGATACTCATCAGGAAAGCCAGGGGAGTAGATGGTGCCATTCTGAGAAGTTACGTTGTACCCACAAGGGGCTGCAAAGGAAGCCAAGAAAAAACAAATGCCATACAGCTGATTTTAGAAAGTAGAAAGCTAAATATTTGACTCCAAAGTACCTTAGCCAACATTTTTCCTGAAGGGAAATAAGTGAGAAATATTTCTGAATGACCATTTTGTCAAAATTACTCCCCTAATATTTGAAGAACTTAGAAGAATTATATGTCTAAGCTAAATTATCTCAGTTTTATTTAATATATTCTCCATATCTTCAAAATTCCTTTAGGACAAATTTATTCTTCTATGACTCAAATAAAATCCTTAGTTATCACCTGTGACCTGCTGACAACCCAGTTGAGTGTCCAGCACAGTGAATTATGGGGAAAGTATTCATAAATATGTAACTGCTTTTTCTAACTCACACTGCTAGACCCTATTTATAAGCCGTCTGAAACAGTTTTATCTAAGTCTATTTGCCTTAAAACAAAAACATTATCAATTCTTTACTTATCTTACTTCTTCAGATATATACCCGAAGAAGTAAGATAATGTAATGTAAGATTATGTAAGTGATGTTTTATGGAAGCATTTCCAGTTTTTACAAGTGTTCAACAACTTGAAGAACTACCACAATACCCAATTTATTTTCATTTTTGTTAAGAAATGTATATTTATTATTGGTAATTATTTTATTTATGGAAAACGACATGTCCAAGTACTAATGGAATAACCTGAAATATAGCCTGTAATTCAAACATAGTGCATCAAAGTCATAAAACTTTGAACCTTGAAATCAAACCAACAGCTAAGAGGTGTGAGATGAGTGTTCACAACTCTCTTGAACCTTGAAGGGCTGCCGAAGATGGTACAGAATTTAGGTGGAGGAAAAAGGCCCAAATACACAAACAGATAAACAAAAGAAAAGTTTAATAACAAGTGAGAATATACCGTGAGGCAGGATATGATACGTTGCTGAACCGCGCAGATGTGTATTGATTTGAAAAGAACATTGGATTGAACCTGGCTGGAGTTTTGGGTCCTTTCATCAGAAGAAAGGACTACAGGTAGACACTATTTTAGAAGTTTTACAGCATCATTATTACTAAGTGAGGTTTGGAGTCACACAAACCTGGATTGTAAGCTGGAGAAGCAAATTACCCCTGGGAGCCTCCATTTCTGTAAATTCTATGAGGTCAGGGTCTGGGACACTCCTGATACTTGTCATCTGTAACATGGGACCATACGCAGGGCACGGTGGCTCACTCCTGTAATCCCAGCATTTTGGGAGACTGAGGTGGGTGGATTACCTTAGGTCAGGAGTTCAAGACCAGCCTGGCTAACATGGTGAAACCCCAACGCTACTAAAAATACAAAAATTAGCTGGGCGTGGTGGTGCACACCTGTAATCCCAGGTACTTAGGGGGCTGAGGCAGGAGAATTGCTTCAATCTGGGAGGTGCAGATTGCAGTAAGCCAAGATTGTGCCATTGCACTCCAGCCTGGGTGACAGAGAGAGTCTCTGTCTCTAATAATAATTAATAATAATAATAATGGGACTATAAACCATGCTGGCCCCATAACAAGCTACTTTGGTCTCCTGTTGGCAGTGCACTTTTCCTCCCTCCAGATGTCGAGGGAGTGTTCACATGCCTTTCTTCTATTTTCTGCCAAGGCAAATTTGTCTCTTCCTTCAAAACTCAATGCCTTGTCACTGCCTCCTTAAAGTCTTTCCTGGTTGCTCTAGCTCTAGAGGTCCAGTATCTGCTCATAGACCACACAGCTCCCATGAGACTGTCAGCCTCTAGGAGACAGGGTCTGCGTCTCCTCCTCCCACCCCAGCCGCTACTTCCTTTCATCAGTCCCTATTGTCTAGCTAGGATCATGATAAACAAATTGATGAACTGATGAATTAGAGAATAACCAGAAAGCACTTTAATAGTAAACTCATGAAACCAATTAGGCTGAAACCCTTTACGAGTGACTCCATGCTATTAATTTAATGTGGACTTACAATGCTAAGGTTTCCCTTCTAGTTGAATCTTGAAGTTATCTAACCACATTATAGATAGTAGCACCCTTCCTGTTGGGAAAACAAAACAAAAAGCCATCGTTTCCACCTCTTAAAGGGTAAAAGAAATGAGGTGGTGATTTTCCTGGTAGAACACGTTCCTGATTCCAATATTCTTTATGCCACTGAATAGCTCTATGACATTGAGCAAGTCAGTGATTCTTGCCATGATTTATCTATGAAATCCAAATAACAAATCTTTTCAATCACTCACTCAACAAGTATCTACTGAGAGTGGATTATGTACCAGAAAGGGTGCTTGGGGCTGGAGATGCCATAGTGAACCGTGGTGACCCTGTTGCTGCCTTTGTAAAAAGCTTACTGAACGGTGATGAAGAGAGATACTAAGCAAACACTACAGAAGTTTAAAATTCAACGGGTGCAAGTGCTGTGAAGGAAAAGAAGAGATGCCCATCATCACATAAGATAATAATATTCTATCCGTGAGCACACAAAATTCTCTCAAAGCAAAATCCTGTTGCCCTCCCACTGGGTAGTCTAGAGATGAAAAAAAGAAGACCCTAAAAAAACTGGAGTCAAAATTTCCCCTCTCCTTTTCCCTGGCCTGATCTTTATCTAGTTCCAGAAAGTCTTTAGCCTCCCTGTAGTGGCATCAAAGGCATGCTTGCATTTCCCCGAGTGGTGGCGTCTCACTGAGCTCCGCAGAGACGCGGGCCTGTGATCTGCCTCTGCAGGAAGTGTGCGTGTCTCGGCAGGAAGCGCATCCCCCCTGCCTTCCTTTCCCTGGAGGCGGGGTTCAAAGTGGAGTCTGGAGTGAGATGAAGGAGGAAGCTCTGCGTGGAACACAGCAGGTACCTCCCAGCTCCTCACCTGTCTGCCTGGGAGACTCTGGTCCAAGCCTGACCAGGAAGACAAGCAGCTGACCATGGCATCAGCAACTGAAAGAGATGGAGAGGCCACACTCCTTCCACTCTCGGGAGCCATGGAGTAAAGAGACGCGCACGCATTTCCGTGCTCATGAATACCCGGATGTTCACGTGGGAGAGAGCATTGCTGTGCAAGGCAGTGAAGGAGGGAATTGCTGAAGCTGTTTGCTCATGTATTTTTCCAGAGAGTAAGCACATAAAGATAACAAAGCAGCATATTTTGATCCAATTCTAGAGCCAGCAGTCGCTGTGTTCAAAGTGATGGCGGTGATGTCTAACTTGAATGTCATGCCCAATGGCAAACTTGCCCAGGTACCCTGGCACCACTGACCTCCCCCACAGCACCACTCTCTACCATTGCCTCAAATACCACCGAGGCTTCCCTTCGTTAATTGACATCCCTGAGAAGTGGGAAGGGGGGACTTTTGGTGGTTAACACACAAAAGTGATGGGTATATGTGACTGACTCCTGCTCAAGTGTGAAGCCAGAGCTAGAAGATGCCAGAAAATCAACTGGTGGGCTGGCACACATTGGCAAAGGAGGGCGGAGGTACAAGGAAACATCTCTTTATTGTGCTACCTTTTCCTCTCTTTATGCAATGTGACTTTCTGTGAAGAGAGATGGATAGGGCATATTAAGTGATGTTACATCAAATTAAAATTAAAACAGGCTGGCCCATGTTGTGGTCATAGCTATAATTCCAGCACTTTGGTAGGCTGAGGCAGGAGGATCATTTGAGCCCAGGAGTTCGAGACTAGTCTGGGCAATACAGGGGGATCCCATCTATAAAAAAACAACAATAATTTTTTTTTTAATTAGTCATGCATGGGAGCACATGCCTATAGTTCCAGCCACTTGGGAGGCTGAAGTGGGAGGACTGCTTGAGCCTGGCAGGTCAATGCTACAGTGAGCAGTGATTGAACTACTGCACTCCAGCCTGGGCAACAGACTGAGACCCCATCTCAAATAAATAAAGTAAAAACAGAGTAATTTAAATTTTAAAACTTTGAATGTTTGCTAAGAGGCTTATCATTTATAGATGGTTTTCTCTAGAATTATGTTAAGTTTTTTGCCTAAACATTAAGAATATGAAAGAAATTCATATTAAAAAACTAATAAATATACTTGGCATAAATATTAATATAAAATATAGTAAATTTTATA